>NW_020442468.1:1044261-1063581 GCF_000699045.2 Agrilus planipennis
CGGCGATCGTCTCTTCCTTTTTATACTCCCTTGCCTCCTTTCGGGAACATTCTCCAGCCGTCCAGAGAAGTCTCGTTTTCTTTGAACGGTTTAATTGCTTTCCCGGAACGCAGGTACGACACACACGTTTACAGATACGGCGCACATAAAGAAAAGCGCCCGCGGCTAGTCGGCGAATCGATAAACCGCTCACACACACGTATGCCCGATCGCACACAATCACGCTCGTGGTCGCTACAATACGATAGTTGCCTTCCCAAGCATGACTCCCTTAGATATGAAAGTCTAGAGGTTTAGATCACTGCTTGCCGTTATCCATGTTTTTCTATGGTTTCCTTGAATGACTTAAATTAACAGTAATATTCCACAGAAAATCTTTCACTCTTTTCTGTCTTCATTTCGCCCATCTCATGTTTCTCATTTCATTGAAGCTAAAGCGAAATATGATTTTCACAAATTGTTTATTGTTACGACTTAAGTACTTAAGAGCGTCTTACTCGTGTGGTGCAGCATGGCCTACAGATTTAAACAATTGCTTGACATTCAGGAGGACAGCGGTTCTTTTCCGAGTCTCCCTGCCGTTGTCCAAGATTTTCTGTGGTTTCCTCGGATGACATAGACTAATGCTGGGTCAGTAATACTCAGAATACACAGAAAATCTTTCACTCCTTTTTGTCTTCCGTTTGCCCATTTTATATTTCTTATCCCCGCCACTACCCACCCAATCCAACGATTTCTAAGAGGGGGCTGAATTGGGCCTTCCGCTTTACCCTCCGGCGTAATCCGGAGGGACTACTCGCTCACCAGTATAGTAGCTGATGGGAATGAAACAACCAAAACATTGTCGTTTCGGGCTATGGGTATTTGGGTATGCTAAAAAATTGTTTAAAGACCTCGGGAAGAATGTAAGTCACCCCCCCTCCTCACAGCTTCGTTTATAGTGGTAATTTATATCCGGGAGAAAATGCCATACCTTCCTCCCTTGGTGAGTAATAGATACACTATTAAAATTAATTTGCTTATACGATCAGACCGCAAAAACAATTTTAATCGTCACTGTTTCCATTTTTGGTATTTTATGTCGTTTCAACTCAAATTCTTCTTCCAGATTGGACGAGCAAGTGACAAACGAATATACTTTAATGAATCGGTTTTTAATTAAAACAACGACTTTGATGATGGCGTCAGAAAATATTGTCGACGGATAAAGAGGTCTCTCGATGTAAATCAGCGCAATGCCGGCGGAAATATGAGCTTGACATGGAGTGCGACCAAACAAAATTATTCAGACACTCGAAATGAGAACTGCAATGCTTGTCAGCCAACGTTGCCAACTCATAAAAATTAATCATACTTTAACTTGCATTTTACGTGGTCAAATAAAATAATAAAAAAAGCTCGGCACGTAGGCGATTGATGCTACTGACCTTCAACCTGATTATTTTAAGTCGAGAGAAAATTTAAGCATGCGACTAAAGTTTCAACGGTAACTGTCAATGGCAACTGTCAACGGTAACCGTCAATGACAACCGTCAGTGGCAATTATTGTCAATGGCAACTGTCAATGGTAACCGTCAATGGTAACCGTCAATGGCAAACGTCAATGGTAACCGTCAATGGCAACCGTCAATGGCAACCGTTAATAGCAACCGTCAATAGCAACCGTCAATGGCAACTATCAATAGCAACTGTCAATGGTAACTATCAATGGCAGCCTTCAATGGTAAATATCAATGGCAACTGTCAATTGCAACTGTTAATTATAATCGAGATAAACAACAGCTGCGTTTCCTTAACATGTGTGGTGACAATTACCACCTTGTCCCGTTTATTAAAATGCAAATGGAAAATTATATACAAGAACTACTAAATATTAAGGATTCAAAGTGTAGCATATTATTTCTTCTCCCTGCAACTACTAAGCATATGAAATTGGGAAGAAAATCATCATAAGATCGTCAATTCTAGAACTCGTTGTACATACACCTCCACTCCACAATCATCGTCACAATCTTGTGTGTGTCTCATACTATTGTCGCATCTTACTCAACAGGTCAGCATCAATGGTGTAAAAAAATACCGGTTCATCAATCCGTTGCCGCGGACTTACATTTATGATAGCATATTCGTTGTGATATTTTATTTCAACTTTATTTTTTTTTTTAATATAATTCAAGCTTAATTTTGAGCTGCACGAAAGTTTCAGTCTTCTCTCTAGTATTTTGAGTTACTATTCAATTAGTAACAACAGACGAAAACTTTGATGAAGTGAAGAAAATAGTATTGACCAAGCGTCGAATCACCGTTAGATAAGTTGGTCAGGACCTAAACATATATCGATTGGCTTCTGCCACTGGATTATTAGCAATGATTTGGGCATGAGACGAGTCGCGATATTCGTACCAAAATTACTCAATTTTGACCAAAAACAGCATCGCAATAACATTGCTAAAGAGCCGTTCAACACCTGAACTGAACTTTATCTGCGACGAACCAAATTTGCTTCAAATGGTCAATCATCCCAATAGAAGCTGCCGCACGAGCCAAGACCGAAAAATGAGCGCCAAGTTAGGTCAAATGTGAAGTTTTTGCTTACAATTTTCTTCGATTGCAGGGGCATGGTGCATCATGAGTTCTTGGTGCAGGGTAGAACGGTCAATAAGGAATATTATCTGCAAGTTATGTGCAATTTGCGAGAAGCAATCCGCCAGAAACGCCCGGATTTGTGGAACAACAACAATTGGATTTTGCACCGTGATAACGCCCCTGCTCATACATCGTTGCTTGTGCGCGAATTTTTGGCCAAAAGCAACAACTACTAATGCCACAGCCACTGTATTCTCCAGATCTGGCCCCCTGTGACTTTTTGTTCCCGAAACTGAAGAGGCTCATGAAAGGGAGACGCTACGCTACGATTGAGGAGATAAAGACGACATCGAAAAAGGAACTAAACAAGATCACAAAAACTGATTTTTTGAAGTACTTCGAGGATTAGAAAAAACGTTGGCACATGTGTATAATATCTGGCGGGGATTACTGTGAAGGGGACAAAATAGAAATTCATAAATAAATAAATAATTTTTGAAAAAACACAAAATTCGCAATAGTTTTTGAATAGACCTCATATTAAAGTTTCACTCTACAATTATTGTACTAAAACATTAAAAAGCATAACAGTTTTATTTCTTTAATAATAATCTTTGAACTTAAAAAAAGTTACATTATCGCACTGGTGTGGTACCAATAAAACAACAAGCAAAAACCTGGCAACATAGAACGGCGAAGTCCTTTAATTTTATCCTGGTAAAGAGCCCTTACGAATAGCGACGACCACCAGGACACAGCAACAACTATTACCGGAACAATTTCAGTCTGTTAACATTGCTGCAGCTGTCATTGTTTAGCTTGATTGAATTTTTAATTTAAATCGTCAGATATATCACAATCATTACAAAGTATCACGATTTCTGCCAGTGCTTCATTTACACTTTTTCATTTAAAAATTTTAAATTGAATTTGAAACACTATCGTTATATGTTTTAATAAAATTGCTCAAAGTTTGTCAGAATAAAGAAAGCTCTTTTTAAAAATGTGTTTGCTTTGGGGGTCTCTGCCTCTGTGTGTATTTAATTTCAAATCAGCTCTTTAATACTTGCAATAATATGATAGTAGAAATCACGTTTATGGTCGAAATTCAACCAATTTGCTTTCAAATCAAGTAATATCTATCTGTAGGTACATTTAAGAAACATTATAGGGGTTAATATTTAATAATAAGGTGAAAATTCATTCAATTTTTATCCACTACAAATTACCGCAAATTAATGAGGAAAATTGTTGCTACTGTAACACCCTCGTAGGGAATCTAGTCCATATGCCTTTTGACTGTACGTATCAATCCTGTGACCCCTAAACTCCAGGAGGTTACAGCATCAACACCAACGAAACGTACTGGTAGGTGTGATAGCAGCAACATTTTTTCCTCATGAAGTAATTTGTAAAATAGCTATAAATACTAAATGTGTAAATGTGGTGGTGAAATTACAGAAATCTCCTCATTTTTTGCCGCACTACCTACTAATTTATTTAATTAATTACTTGTTGATACCCCTATAATAAACAAGCAAGAGTATTACATTAAAGATTGTATAGAAAATATCTAATTTGCGAAATCCTACAATCGGGACGGTAAACGCCATCTGTAGTACAATGCTACATTTAATGGAATTCGGCGACGAGCTGATGAGATCCAACAAGATCGAAATCGCGATCCGCGCTTTACAGTCTAGTCAGAATACTGACTATCATGAACTTCTTTGATTGTTGATTGTGAATGCGTTGTCCAAAAAAATTCTACATTTCGTATTCGAGATGAAGAAACATATTTTACGTATAACGGTTATATTTCTAAATCGCTGATCGTACATTATTAATAGTCATTTTTAGAAAGATATAAAACTGAGAAAATATAAATTATGGATTAGTGTACAGTGGATTAAAATGCGAAGGGAGAGCCTTTAACACCATGAATCATTCATAGGAAACCTGTCATAGATTGATACTGATACCAATTAGCGAGCAATGTCGTCTCGCTGCTTCTGTTTACTAAAAAGTACCTACATTTAGAAAATCAATTATTTAGCTTTTACCATCATTCAACGAGGGAACGTCCTTCAGGAAACGCCTTCGTAAATTGAGATACAATTTGGTTAATTACCTTAAAATTTCAAACTTTAGCTTTCTTATTTTCTACCTTGCAAAATTTTATTATTTTATGTTGTGACAGTTCCTAACCGATTAAGAAGTCATTATACTAATGCTTTCGCACTTAAAACAAATAAATATTTAAAAAAATTAGACGATTCTTTTTGCTTTTGATGTGTAACATTTTACTGACAATATGACGGAAATGACAACTGAGTAAGGACAGAGAAGCGCGCGCTATTTAAACAAAAGCTACGGTTGACGCTTGAAAAGACACAAAACGAAGAAAGAGTAGGAAGATACGGCTGAAAACCATTCATTAACAGTTAGCATAATACACAATTTCAGACCAAAGGGATTTGTATTTTTAAGGGATGTTTAGGAATATTTTTCTTTAATTTTGAATTTCACATATTCTAACCATTCAATCAGTAAACAATCAGAGCAAACTATAGCAGAACAGAAGAAAAATTAACTCATAAAGACATTCTGAAACATGCAGGACAAGAGGTTACAGATGGGGAAAGTCCCAGAAGATTATAAAAGAAACGTGGTAGCAATCATGCCCAAAAAGAGAAGGGCGGATAAGTGGCAGACGTTTAGAACAATTACCTGAACTTCCCATGCGTCAAAAATCATAACTAGAATTGTACAGAGGAGGATGGAAAAAAGGGCGGAAGAACTATTAGGGGAAGATCAATTTGGGTTTAAAAGAAATAGAGGAATGCCGGAGGCCATTCTAGCTTTACGGGTAACAATAGAAATAGCGCATACGTAGAATTTGAAAATTTAGAAAAAGCTTTTACCAATGTTAAATGGGACAAGATGTTAAATATATTTAAAAATGTAGGGATGAGTTACAGAGGTAGAAGAGTGATACTTAGTTTGTATAAAGAGCAAGAGGAAGTTATAGAGCTAAGGCTGCAACGTAGAGAAATAAATATTAGGAAGGGAGTCAGACAGGGATGCAAACTGTAACCGCTACTTTTTAATTTATACATCGAAGACGTGATCAACATCATTAAAGACAGTACTACTGTAGGGATAGATATACAGAGGCAAACGATTAGTATGCTTAGATTTGCAGATATAACAGTATTAACATCTAGCAGGGAGGAGCTGGAGATAGCTTTAAATAAAATGGAAGCGGCACTGACAAAACAGTATTGTATGAAAAATACTGGTATGCAAGGGAAGAAAACGTAGCGAAAGAGCGAATGTAAAGATAGAAGACGAAAGATTAGAAGAAGTAGCTGATTTTAGGTAGTTAGAAAGTCAGATAAGTCAGGACGGAAGGAGTAGTAGGGATATTAGGCAGAAGATAGTGCAGGGTCGAGTCGCCTTCAATAAAAAGAAATCACTTTTATGCTCGCGAACGATTAATTTAGAAATTCGAAAGCGATTGTTAAAGGTGTATGTTTGAAGCGCGGCGCTGTACGGGTGCGAAACATGGACGGTGAGCGCGGCGGAAAAGGAAAGGTTAGAAGCGTTCGAAATGTGGCGTTACAGGCGTCACATGATGAGGATACTGTAGATAGAGAAGGTCAGAAATGAAGAGATATTAGAAAGAATAGGAGAAGAGAGGTCTCTGTGGAAGTCAATAAGAAAGAGGCGAGATAAGTTGGTAGGACACCTTCTCAGGCATGAAGGTCAAGTCAGAGACATATTAGAGGCAGAAACAGGAGTAGATGTGGACCTAGATTAGATTACTGTTCGCAAATAGTTAAAAATGTGGGTTGTTCTAGTTTTAGGGAAATGCTAAGTGTTTTGACTTAAAGGGTGCTGTTGGTAAATTGCGGTTAGCAAAATGGCACCGAACACTTATTTGTTTTCGTAGCTCAATAAAAATTCGGACGCAACAGTAAAAAACTATATTTACAATCTTAACACTAAATAAATACAAAACTGTACAAGATTACTAAATGAAAATTAGAAGTTGCTTGAATAAAATAAAATGTTAATGATAACTGCTGGAATGTGAATCTAAATCTGAATGCTGAATAATGAAATGCTGAATGCTGAATATGAATAATGAATATTGAATGTTAAATGTTGAATGTTGAATAATGAAATGTTGAATACTGATGAATGCCTGTTTTTGGATGAACATGCATATTTATATGCGGGTGAGAATAGTGCACACTATAGCAAAAAGGGTGCAAATCTCCATGACAACAGGGTCATTACTCTAATTCAGGTAAATGTGCAACTACCTTTTGGCAAAACCCAATTACCTGAACGATAGTGTTTAAATATAAATACACTATTACTTATGTACGTTCTACGAAAAGGAATTTGATGAAATTAAATTATAGAAATAAAAAAGTTTAAAATAACTATAACCTACTAAAAATATACACAAGTCTTAACACTAAGATTAGCTCAGGATAAGAAGGAGTGGAGGTGCGTGTCCAACCAGTCTTAAGACTGGCGACCTTATGATGTTGAAAGACATTTTGTTTTTCGTCACACTTAATTAATTACCAAAGTAAACTGTACAAGTAGACCGTAGTTTTAAATCAAAAATATAATAACTAGAAACATTATCTTCATACCTTTCTTTGCAGTCAAAAATTAAAAAATTTAAACTGCATTTAAAGCGAGATGCCTGTCAGCTCAATAGTAATAATTGTTTTATCATCGCCCGGAAAATTGCAGCTTTCAAGCATTTGTTACGTGGTACCAAAAACTTTGCAAATAGTTTCAGAAAAAGGAAAATAGCTTCCAGCTCATTCATCAGTTAAAAGACTTATCCTGAGGGATTTTCTTCGGGTTTCTTTTCCATTTGAAAGTTCAATTAATCTGCATTAGCTCCTCGTCTGCAGAGACGTTCTAATATTAGAACCTAATTAGGTTTTCCTTTGTTTTTCGCGACCTGAAGTTAGATCGAATAAACGATCGATTTCTAAACCAATTAAAATAGAAAGATCATGCCGTCTTTTCGGTAACCGAAAACAACGACGACGTACAGATGTCGGAAAATTAAAACTCCGTAATAAATCTCTATTAACTCGTCCACAAAACAACTCGTTTATTTTATCAGAACGTGAACATCAATCATCTAAATTGATACGTCATCAACAAGTAGGCCGCTGCTTCTTCTTGTTTTACTCCGGGAAAAGCCAGAGAAAGAAATTCTCAGTTCGGGTATGTTCACTTCAATTATTTATAGAACGATACAGAGCGAAAAACGATAAAAGAAAAACTCGCTCAATAATCACTACGTCTGTTAAAAAACCGATTAAAGGGACACAAATACAATATTAATTATAATGACTGGTCTTGTACAGCAATTAATCATTATTTGAACGAAAAAAATGTAAAACTATTGCATAATGGAAAAGGTGATTCTACATATGCAGAACAGTTATTAAAGGGAAAACACACTTTTAACGATAATTTTCAAATTTTAANTCCAATATGGTGTTCTACTCAACACAAATGCTCGAATATTGCTCTTTGAAATTTCAAATCCGAATCGCATTACTAACAATTTATTGGCCTGCTTTTCGCCATAAATGATTTGCTAAATTACAAAGCGAATGATTTAGATATTTTAAGCATCGACGCACAAGGAACATTAAAGATTTTCCGACTTGACATTAAATTCCCGTAAAAATGCGGAATTTACGCAAAAAGCGATTTCCAATGAAAAATTGCAATCATTATTCTGCGTATAAACTTAAATTGACTTGAGAAATATAACTTTTCGGTGTTGAATTTGGTTATAAGAAAATTTTATGATAATTTGGACCAAGACTGGTCTAAAGATGCTTTCAGGTAAATAATTACGACTTCTCTTTTCCGAAATAAAATAGTTGAGGCATGAAGGTCTACTTAGAGACATATTAGAGAGAGATACACGAGTTAAAAGGAGTAGAGGTAGATGTAAATAGTTAAGGATGTGGGATGTTGTAGTTTCAGGGAAATGCGAAGATTAGATCAGGATAGGAAGGATTGGACGTGCGTGACCAACCAGTCTTAGGACTGACAACCTTATGATGATCATTAAAATCTAGTAAAACAAACTGAAAATTTTAAATACAAAAAAAATGTTTTGTTCCAAGAAAAGAATAAATAAAGTTATTTCAAATAGTTTAACTAGCAAATCCACCAGAAGTGGTAATTTTTTGTTTTGATCTTGCATATTCGGTCTCGGTTTTAGTCTTGGTCTTGGTCTTACCAGTAGAAAGGTAGTTCTGCATGATTAATACCGCATGACCACGAGCAAGACAAGAATGCAAGATCAAGACCTATTTTGCTTATCACTACCTACCTTGAGAAATATAACACGAATGAGGATCTCATACCACAAGATTATTGTTATTTATAGTTCTATGGTTGATACCTAGCGAGGGTGTAACAATTTTTCTTCATTAATTTGAAGTTATCTGTACTGGTAAAAATTAATTCCGAAAATAATTCACTTTAGTGTATTGAAATTAACCCTACCAAAATGGGGTGTACCAACCGAGCAATTAAAAGTGCAATATCACTTCAACGATTACGGAAACTGTAAACCTACTAAAAATATACACAAGTCTTAACACTAATGATATTTTAATCCTTGCTTAAACTCGGGGTGGTTTTCTTGGTAATTCTAAGAATATGATGAGCTCTGGAATTATCTAGATTTTAGTTTAAAATCCTCTTGAAATTGATTCAGTCTATTGTAAATGTTTTCCATTAGGGAATAACTACACAGGACTTATTTTTGTGTTTGTTGACAGTCTGAAGAAAGAGCTGGTAAATCAGAAAGTTCGAAGGTGAAGCTTCGACCTATGGCTCGGTCAACTGACGCAAGTGTAGACGGTCTAAGAGCAGCCGATTCTAGTCCTAGTATATTGCCAGGGGCTCCAGAGAACGAGGAGGATCTTGGATTATATAACGTGCCTTACAGTAGAGGCTGCTGGATTTTTATTAACGATCGTGAGGAACTCAACACGTGGACCAAGCATGAAGTGCCTACTCCAGGTAGGTGATAAAACTATATTTACATATGTGTACTGCAAATACTACTTGGGTGGTTCATATCGGATGTATCTCATGATAAATATCGATCGGGTGCGACGGTCGAAGGTTGCCTCTTGCTAGATCACAAGTAAATGTAAATCACTGCATAGTATAAAACAAAGTCGCTTTCCCGTTGTCTGTCCCTATGTATACTTAAATCTTTAAAACTACACAACGGATTTTGATGCGTTTTTTTTTTAAAGATAGAGTGATTCAAGAGGAAGGTTTATATGTATAATACATGCATAATATGGTAGGGAAACACTGATAATTTTAGAGGTTTCTAATGTAATGTCGTAAATAAACACATTTTTTGCGCTTACATTGCAAACGCTGGCTGAACCCTACGAGATAGATCAAAATAATGTACCACAATATTGTACATATTAAAAGGGTCTACAATAAAGTCCGCGATGGTGTATGTCTATCTCTTAGGGATAACCCACAATAACCATTTTTATCCTTTACTTTTTAATAGAAATAATGACTTAATTACGAAGCGATTTTAAGCAATAAAGCATTAATCCTTATCCAATTAAGTACTTTTAAATACATTGTGCATTTAATATAGATCAATATGGTCCTTTAGAGCATGTAATTTAAATGAATATTTTCGAAGATATTACAGATTTAAAATGCAGGGACATAGCGGTTGCGGCGGTACCGGCCGGGAGGCCGGTTTGTATTGTCTAATGACAAAAGAACTGTGAATGTTGTATATAAAGACATTCTGTAGTATATTTAGTATGTTCAGGGGGTATCTTTTGAAAATTTCCACTTTTCGATAATAATGTAAACAAAACAAAAATATATTTAGTATCAGCATTGCACCCGTGCGAAGCTGGGGCGGGTCACTAGTGAATATATAAAGGATAAATATTGGGTGATTGAATAATATCGATGCGTTCTGCCTGACGCTGGGATCGTTTGAGTTTTGTTGTACGTCGTTAATTTAATTGGAATTTTCTGAAAAAAGACATTAGATTTCCAATATGGTGTTCTACTCAACACAAATGCTCGAATATTGCTCTTTGAAATTTCAAATCCGAATCGCATTACTAACAATTTATTGGCCTGCTTTTCGCCATAAATGATTTGCTAAATTACAAAGCGAATGATTTAGATATTTTAAGCATCGACGCACAAGGAACATTAAAGATTTTCCGACTTGACATTAAATTCCCGTAAAAATGCGGAATTTACGCAAAAAGCGATTTCCAATGAAAAATTGCAATCATTATTCTGCGTATAAACTTAAATTGACTTGAGAAATATAACTTTTCGGTGTTGAATTTGGTTATAAGAAAATTTTATGATAATTTGGACCAAGACTGGTCTAAAGATGCTTTCAGGTAAATAATTACGACTTCTCTTTTCCGAAATAAAATAGTTGAGGCATGAAGGTCTACTTAGAGACATATTAGAGAGAGATACACGAGTTAAAAGGAGTAGAGGTAGATGTAAATAGTTAAGGATGTGGGATGTTGTAGTTTCAGGGAAATGCGAAGATTAGATCAGGATAGGAAGGATTGGACGTGCGTGACCAACCAGTCTTAGGACTGACAACCTTATGATGATCATTAAAATCTAGTAAAACAAACTGAAAATTTTAAATACAAAAAAAATGTTTTGTTCCAAGAAAAGAATAAATAAAGTTATTTCAAATAGTTTAACTAGCAAATCCACCAGAAGTGGTAATTTTTTGTTTTGATCTTGCATATTCGGTCTCGGTTTTAGTCTTGGTCTTGGTCTTACCAGTAGAAAGGTAGTTCTGCATGATTAATACCGCATGACCACGAGCAAGACAAGAATGCAAGATCAAGACCTATTTTGCTTATCACTACCTACCTTGAGAAATATAACACGAATGAGGATCTCATACCACAAGATTATTGTTATTTATAGTTCTATGGTTGATACCTAGCGAGGGTGTAACAATTTTTCTTCATTAATTTGAAGTTATCTGTACTGGTAAAAATTAATTCCGAAAATAATTCACTTTAGTGTATTGAAATTAACCCTACCAAAATGGGGTGTACCAACCGAGCAATTAAAAGTGCAATATCACTTCAACGATTACGGAAACTGTAAAAACAGTGAAAGCACCGCGAGTGTTTCCACTTCGTGATGTAGAAAGCTCCAAACTGGTTCGTATTATTAATTGAAAATTTATTGGTTTACTTTCCAATTAGTTCGGGTTTGGAATGCTTTTAGCCAATGCGATGATGGCAGAACTTTTAGTTAGTTTCGATTGATGATGGAGGCGTTGTTACGCGTATCGTAGCTTTGTACACTTCAAACACGTACATATAACTTACACAAGGCTACGAAGAGGTTGTTTGTTTTAAGAATAGTGGTAACAACCCCTTTTACCTCGGCTTAACGTTGTGCCGTCTTCAGTTTTGTAGTCGTTCAAAAGAAACCGGCTCAGTTGCTTTTTAATTATTGTCACGAAACGTCTCGTCATTGGAATTGGACAAGTTCCAAACTTTTGTTTAAAACTGTTGAAATATCTCGATATACGGAAGGTAATATTTAAGCTGTACACTTACGAGGAAAAGCAAAATTTGTACTTTTATTACTAGAAGTATAGATCGAATTAGTCATTTTTGATCAAATTTACTATGATCTAGTTCCTACCACTGACCACCACTATAGTCACTACTCCATACGAGCTCTCATGTACCTGCCCACCTATAGTCTCTATTATGGTTCCAACGCCGTCAATCTGACGATTCTTGATAAATATTCGTAATACAGGGTGGTATAACAGAAATAGGTTCCGAGTTTTGGATGGTGTAAGCTAGATGCAATAAACAATTGCACGGTGGTAAACTAGATGCAATAAACAATAAGTAGTAAACAGCAGTATGGTTAAGGGCAAAATGTTTTTCAAGAAATTCAATGATTTACAATCCGAAGCCGGTCCTGTGCGTGAATTGACAACACAGGTGTCCACCGAATAGCGTAGCATGATATATAAAGTCTACAGCTAGATAGATTCCGAACCATCGACACATTCGCGGCTGAAAATCAGTTTCAAGGCTTGCGCTCGCTGCAAATGATAAGGATGCAGCAATTGCTCTTTTAAAATTTGCCGCACTGTTATATGAGAGGAGCCAACGTTCTCTGCTATTTCGCGTGTGTTATTTTGGAGATTGTCTTTTATATATTGGAGTATTTCGTCCCTACAGGGACTCTATGGTTCAAACTCGTATCATGTATCACATCACATTATTGCAACAACAACTGTTATATAGTGACAGATCTGTACTAATGATTGATGTTGTATTGCTGAATTACTTTATTGAACTGCTCTTATGCCTGTAATCACCAGCTGATTTAGTGTAGCGTCGCGGACCGTATTTCCTTACCAGGGCCGGAATTGAATTTTTCTATATTTTCAATTACGTTTTTCTCAAAACTGAGGAATTTTTGGACATACAATTGTTTACTTAATTTTTATGGTTTGTTGTACTCTAACACCTCTTGCAAGCTCTGCATTTATTCCTGTTTCATCCTATATTTTCTTCGGGTGGACGATATTGTGTATGATTCTCCATGTTGAATTAAATACACGTATGTACATTTAACTTACAATTAATTTCAACAGTTATTTATAGAGAAATCCTTTTGATAGTTCCATTAAATTTGAAATTGTTCTGCGTCCCGTTTAGTTATTTATTGAGTTAGCTTGAACGCAGTATTAAAATAATTCATTGGAAAGCCATGGAGACCGATATAGTTGAATTTTAAAATCAATAATAGGCACTAAAAACTATATTGGATCTCTAAATTACGGTTTTAATTTCATTAAAATGCGTATCGTAGAAATGAAATTACTGGAATGGTAGCATGTAAGCGAGACATAGCATGAACCCTTGCGATTTAATCGAATAATGTAATAATAGTATTAATCGGCTCAACCAATCCAATGTGTTTACACAATTACAATGTTCATAAACTTCCATTAGGTATTGTCACCTAAATCGGTTATACACATGCTCATCTGATTTAATAATATCTATGTACGTTCCTATTTATTCAGGCCTCTAGCGATGTATTGTGCTTTGGGGGGAGGTGGTGTGCTACTGATTAGTCAACTATTGTACTTTAATTTTCCTACTAAAGCTTTGTATATACACATACATACACGTACACAAACCCATTCGTACAAAGAATACTGATCACCTCTGTGGGCATGCAAGGGGTGGAAAGTGAACTATCTTTTGTGACGTAATATTTATTAGGGAGACTGCTGAAAGTGTGATTTAGAGTGGCGAATGGGGGGGAGGGGTCCAAAAACGGTGAAATTTTGAGTTAGAAGCTTTCAAAATGTGGTGTTATAGGCGAATGATGAGGATAACGTGGGTAGAAAAGGTTAGAAATGAAGTGGTATTAGAATGGATAGGAGAACAAAGGACTCTACGGAAGTCAATAAAAAATAGGCGAGATAGGTTGGCAGGACACCTTCTCAGACATGAAGGTCTAGTCAGAGACATATTAGAGGCAGAAACAGGAGCTATGAGGGTTAGAGGTAGACCTAGGTTTAATTACTGTTCGCAAATAGTTAAGGATGTGGGATGCTCTAGTTTTAGGAAAATGCGAAGATTAGCTCAGGATAGGAAAAAGTGGAGGTACGTGTCCAACCAGTCTTAGGACTGACGACCTTATGATTGATGATTGATTGAAGTAGGTAGTTGTGCAAAAATATGAATGAATAAAAAAATAAAAGAAGTATCTAATCCAAAATAGATTAATAGGTATTATTAGCTTACCCCTTCCCGAATTGGCCTGTGTTTAAGTTTCATCCATAAATTTACCATATTGTTTAGGACAAGAGCATTTTAGAATTTGCTTAACAGTGTCTCATTGGAAATGGATAATCTAAAACGTTGGATCGATATTGGTTTCTGGGTTCAGTGTCATGGTCCATAGAATTTTGAAGTTCCAAATTGATATCAGCACCTGCTAAATCACCACTTATCGTACCTTTAGCAAGGAACTACGAAATTCTATCAATTACGACAAAACAATATCGAAAACTATAAGATATTGTGGTGTGCTAATATGCCTATAATCCAAAATTAGTAGAAAACGATCCGAAAAAATTCACTTATTAGATGAACCCAAAGCTAAAGAAACCATGGATTCCATTTCCGTCTCTAATTACAATGTGTAAAACATCAGAAACAAAATGGGGTTGTAAATATTTCGATATAAAACGATTGATCTTGACTTTACATCAATAAAATTATTTGCAACCCTATTTTGGCTTTGATCCTTCACGCTAAACAAACATCAGTCTTTTTTCCAATTAACCTAGAAAAA
This sequence comes from Agrilus planipennis, assembly GCF_000699045.2. NCBI lineage: Eukaryota > Metazoa > Arthropoda > Insecta > Coleoptera > Buprestidae > Agrilus > Agrilus planipennis. Next base: position 1,059,310 of record NW_020442468.1, read on the forward strand.
CTCCAATATTNTTATTGCAATGAGTCACTACGAAGCTTATCTACTTTTCAGTGTTAGTCCGGCAGATTCCCCAACATCCAAGAGGAGACTGAGTCATTCGAAAACAAGTCCTGAGACAACTCGTTTAAAAGCGTTGAGTGCTGAATCGTTGCGGTCTGTTAGTCCAGGTAAATTGACCCAAATTTATTTAAGTGTCCACTCTTTCCTATCCTGAGTAAATCTTCGCATCTTCCAGAAAATAGGACATCCCATATCCTTAACTATTTGTGAACAGTAATCTCCTAATGACTCCTGTTTCTGCTTCCAATATGTCTCTAACTAGCCCTTCATGCTTTAGAAGGTACCGTATCAATCTATCTCGCCTATTTCCTATTGACTTCCATATCGCCCTCTATTTTCCTATTCTTGCTAATTCCTCCTCATTTCTGACCTTTCCAATCCACAGTCTCATTATCATTCGCTTTCTAACGCTTCTAACCTTTTCTTTTCTGCCGCGTCTTCTTTGATTAAATGTGTTGTACTGCCCCCTAAATCTTGTTATATTATTTGATGTAAGCCTCTTACCCTTACGCAAATAAAATCAATGTGCGAAAACGCTATTAATGCAGACTAAGGTTTTGTTATCTTCGAATAGGTAGTGATAGCGTTTTCTACAGCGATCCCAGCAGTCAGGCTGCGACTTCAGAACACCAGGTTCACTGTTTGCACTGCGGTAAGGAAGTCGACATTGTAACTACAGATGATCCAGATAGACGATCGTCTCGGAGTGGCAGTCAAGCGGATATAGTTCAACCGCCTGCGGGATTTGCCGATTCCCCGAGGTCGAAGCACGTGTCTGGAAAATTGTATAAGAAATTTGAGAAGAGGTTTCGATCGGAGGAACGACAAGCAGAGAGAAGACATCATCGCCATCGATTCGACGCAAGGGCAAAGGTAAGAGGATGTGAATTACGTCTTTATGTTTGTTTTTTTCATGAATTTAAGTCGGAAAAATTTCAAGAAGATGAAAGGCGAAACAATTTTCCAAATTAAAGTGTAAACGAGGAAGTATTCACATGGTTGCGCTTTAAGTGATTTTATTTTTTATAAAGCAACATATTCAGCCGACAAATAATATTTAACTAAGTGACATGTGTAAAATTCGAAGCATTTGAAAAAAAGCATGCAGATTGAAATTCAAACAGACTCCTCATTTCAAACCAAAAAAAATCCTGATTGCACTCAAATCGAATGATATAAGAGTTAAATAAATTTATTCTTTGTCAAGTCACAGGGGGGCTACTCTGGGAAACATAGTGGCTGCGGCATTTTTAGTGTGAATGTTTTAAGCCAAAAATTCGCGCACAAGCAACGATGTGTTAGCAGATTATGATATGGCCGGCATTAAGCGCACATTCCCCTTTAGAAAAACTCCTTTTTCGATGATGTTGTTTATATTTGGTGGTTGATATTATAGGGATTCAATTGTATTTTAAGCACATTCTGATTGCCTGTTCGTTTCCTTTGACAACGTGGACTATTTCCTCACTTTCCACTTCGGTTAACTCGGATTACGTTTAATAGTGTTTTTCATTTTGCCGCCTACCGTTCTTTATTGCGGTTTCGAGACTGAAAGAGCCAGTAAATACGTATTTTATCGGCCACCATCCTTTGGGAATCCTCAAGTTGAGATGGCCATTAAGACGGGCAGCGAGGTCTAGCATTAATCGTAGTAAGCCGGGCTGATGGAATTAACGGACTCGAGTATCCAACTTCTGAAAGCCTTTCTATTTGGGTATCTCAGCCGAAAACATGTGGGAGTTTATAGAAACCCTAATCTTTCAATTTTAGCGAATGGTATCGATAAGATTTCTGATTTCGATCATTGATTGAAGAAGCGAATTTAATATATGACTCAATATGTGATGCCTCCATCATGTCATACTGAAAACGTTTTTTTTGTACAAATCTTAAAACTAGCGTCTCCACCATGTCTCGTAAAAAGCGCTTCTTTATTGATTTAGAAATGTAGTTAATTTATTAAAATAAATGTAATATCAATAAGAAAATCCCACGTCAATAGGGGTGAAGGTTATTTATTTTCCATTTACTTAATCTCTGGGATTTTATTAAAAAAAACTAGCTTAAATAGATACGTATAATTAATATATTGGACAGGATTTAGAAAAGTTACTACGATAAATGCTTAATACGAGGCTTATTCTGACTTGATATACAAAAATATTGTTTTCAATTTAAAAAGAATAAAATAATTGACAAATATACTTTCCTGCCTTATAAACATTGGGTTAAATGTAGAAAATAGTAAGGAGCTATCACAGGGTGAATGAAAACGACAAACCCCACCTTATCTTACTAGCTTGTTGTAATTCTTCAATCTGAATCCGAATTCGACTCCACCGATTATTTTTGATTCTGCTATTTAAACGATTGTTAACATACTACGAGCGTAGTAGTAGATGTACTGACTTAAGTAGAAATTCGTGGATATTATATAATTATTTTCCTGTTTATACCCAGCGTTAAATCAAAAGGGGTTAAAAGCTTCCCTTACTTTAACAACTGCGCCTATTTTTTAAACAACAAATAATAACTGTTTTTGACTTTGATTTCACACCATGTAACTGTAGTCAGCAGATAGCTTTTATTTAAATCCGAGACATAACTCGCCCCTGGGAGACTTATCACTGACGTAGGTACCCACCCCCAAGGGAGCGTATCTTTCACGTTCTGACGATTATCACGTTAAACAACATTTAAACCTTTTGACATACTCTTTTATAACTCTACATAATCTAAGATGATGGACATGAACATAATGTCCAATTAGTGTGCTTCTGTACAAGTTGATTCCTAATTATGAGGCAGCTAAACGAATAATAGATATTGACTAACTAATTGACTAATTCCTACAAAAAATTTTGGGTAGAAACAGTCTTTAACTTTTTAAAATTCATTATCATAGCGATTGCCAACCCTAATTCTAGTTGGATATGCGTCTCCACTTTTCCGTATCCTGAGACAATTTTCCCATTTCCCTAAAAGGAGAACATTCTATATCCTTAACTATTTGTGAACAGTAGGGTAATGAAGGTCTACCTCTACTCCTCCTAACTCCTATTTGTGCTTCTAATATGTCTCCAACTAGCTCTTCATCCCTGAGAAGGTGTCCGGTTCGTAGGACATTTTGCCTACTTCTTATTGACTTCCAAAACGTCTTCTGTTCTCCTACTCAATTCACTGTATATTTATCAGGTGAACGGTTTTGAACGCATTTAACCTTTCCCTTATCGACACGCTCACCGTTCTATGTTTCGCATCCGTACAGAGCCGCCAATCGAATTTCTAAATTAATCATTTACTTTTTTTGTTCGATTTTGCGCTGAGGAAATCATTAGCTTTTAATAAATTCTTTGGTTACATTTTATCCTTCAAGTAGGTACCTCTGTTAACTATTTACGCTAAAATCTTTAATGTTCGGCTCGTACTTGTTGAACAATTATTCTTGTTGTTTTTGGCTTACAAATTCTTTAATTAAATTGACGCTCTTCAATGTTGTAAACGCGTTTTAACACTTCTCGCTCTGAACAACAAGGTAGAATCTTGCAAGAAGGAATGGCACTTACCTAGCTAAAAGCTAAATAATTCTGAATTCCTACTACAGTCGCAAGGAACCATTATAAGTGCCTTAATTAAAAGCTGTAACTTCCTTGCTGTTTTTCTCACATCCGTCCCGCCGTTCTGAGTCGCAACAAAATGACGGAAAGCGAGAAAGTCTCACATTAATAATAATAGCAGATGTATTTCAAGGAAAACTTTTTCCGTATGCCATTGTTAAGTAGGTTATGTATAAGTAATAAAAGGCGTAAGATGGGACACATTTATGTGACAAAGAAGAAGTGGACATACCCTTGAATCCCAGTAGCTGAAAGTTTTTTTGGGGGATCTTAAAAGTTAATAGGCAAATAAGATCTGAAGAACATTAGGTGCTTTTATTATTGCAAGTTTTACATGAAAAATTAAGATTACTAATTGTTTTGACTTAAACGGTGCTGTTGGTAAATTGCGGGTAGCAAAATGGCACCGAACACTTATTTGTTTTTGTAGCTCAATAAAAATTCGGACGCAACAGTAAAAAACTATATTTACAATCTTAACACTAAATAAATACAAAACTGTACAAGATTACTAAATGAAAATTAGAAGTTGCTTGAATAAAATAAAATGTTAATGATAACTGCTGGAATGTGAAATGTGAATGCGAATGTGAAT
>NW_020442468.1:1065247-1073911 GCF_000699045.2 Agrilus planipennis
CAGTCTTGGTCTAAAGATGCTTTCGATAAATATTGGGTGATTGAATAATATCGATGCGTTCTGCCTGACGCTGGGATCGTTTGAGTTTTGTTGTACGTCGTTAATTTAATTGGAATTTTCTGAAAAAAGACATTAGATTTCCAATATGGTGTTCTACTCAACACAAATGCTCGAATATTGCTCTTTGAAATTTCAAATCCGAATCGCATTACTAACAATTTATTGGCCTGCTTTTCGCCATAAATGATTTGCTAAATTACAAAGCGAATGATTTAGATATTTTAAGCATCGACGCACAAGGAACATTAAAGATTTTCCGACTTGACATTAAATTCCCGTAAAAATGCGGAATTTACGCAAAAAGCGATTTCCAATGAAAAATTGCAATCATTATTCTGCGTATAAACTTAAATTGACTTGAGAAATATAACTTTTCGGTGTTGAATTTGGTTATAAGAAAATTTTATGATAATTTGGACCAAGACTGGTCTAAAGATGCTTTCAGGTAAATAATTACGACTTCTCTTTTCCGAAATAAAATAGTTGAGGCATGAAGGTCTACTTAGAGACATATTAGAGAGAGATACACGAGTTAAAAGGAGTAGAGGTAGATGTAAATAGTTAAGGATGTGGGATGTTGTAGTTTCAGGGAAATGCGAAGATTAGATCAGGATAGGAAGGATTGGACGTGCGTGACCAACCAGTCTTAGGACTGACAACCTTATGATGATCATTAAAATCTAGTAAAACAAACTGAAAATTTTAAATACAAAAAAAATGTTTTGTTCCAAGAAAAGAATAAATAAAGTTATTTCAAATAGTTTAACTAGCAAATCCACCAGAAGTGGTAATTTTTTGTTTTGATCTTGCATATTCGGTCTCGGTTTTAGTCTTGGTCTTGGTCTTACCAGTAGAAAGGTAGTTCTGCATGATTAATACCGCATGACCACGAGCAAGACAAGAATGCAAGATCAAGACCTATTTTGCTTATCACTACCTACCTTGAGAAATATAACACGAATGAGGATCTCATACCACAAGATTATTGTTATTTATAGTTCTATGGTTGATACCTAGCGAGGGTGTAACAATTTTTCTTCATTAATTTGAAGTTATCTGTACTGGTAAAAATTAATTCCGAAAATAATTCACTTTAGTGTATTGAAATTAACCCTACCAAAATGGGGTGTACCAACCGAGCAATTAAAAGTGCAATATCACTTCAACGATTACGGAAACTGTAAAAACAGTGAAAGCACCGCGAGTGTTTCCACTTCGTGATGTAGAAAGCTCCAAACTGGTTCGTATTATTAATTGAAAATTTATTGGTTTACTTTCCAATTAGTTCGGGTTTGGAATGCTTTTAGCCAATGCGATGATGGCAGAACTTTTAGTTAGTTTCGATTGATGATGGAGGCGTTGTTACGCGTATCGTAGCTTTGTACACTTCAAACACGTACATATAACTTACACAAGGCTACGAAGAGGTTGTTTGTTTTAAGAATAGTGGTAACAACCCCTTTTACCTCGGCTTAACGTTGTGCCGTCTTCAGTTTTGTAGTCGTTCAAAAGAAACCGGCTCAGTTGCTTTTTAATTATTGTCACGAAACGTCTCGTCATTGGAATTGGACAAGTTCCAAACTTTTGTTTAAAACTGTTGAAATATCTCGATATACGGAAGGTAATATTTAAGCTGTACACTTACGAGGAAAAGCAAAATTTGTACTTTTATTACTAGAAGTATAGATCGAATTAGTCATTTTTGATCAAATTTACTATGATCTAGTTCCTACCACTGACCACCACTATAGTCACTACTCCATACGAGCTCTCATGTACCTGCCCACCTATAGTCTCTATTATGGTTCCAACGCCGTCAATCTGACGATTCTTGATAAATATTCGTAATACAGGGTGGTATAACAGAAATAGGTTCCGAGTTTTGGATGGTGTAAGCTAGATGCAATAAACAATTGCACGGTGGTAAACTAGATGCAATAAACAATAAGTAGTAAACAGCAGTATGGTTAAGGGCAAAATGTTTTTCAAGAAATTCAATGATTTACAATCCGAAGCCGGTCCTGTGCGTGAATTGACAACACAGGTGTCCACCGAATAGCGTAGCATGATATATAAAGTCTACAGCTAGATAGATTCCGAACCATCGACACATTCGCGGCTGAAAATCAGTTTCAAGGCTTGCGCTCGCTGCAAATGATAAGGATGCAGCAATTGCTCTTTTAAAATTTGCCGCACTGTTATATGAGAGGAGCCAACGTTCTCTGCTATTTCGCGTGTGTTATTTTGGAGATTGTCTTTTATATATTGGAGTATTTCGTCCCTACAGGGACTCTATGGTTCAAACTCGTATCATGTATCACATCACATTATTGCAACAACAACTGTTATATAGTGACAGATCTGTACTAATGATTGATGTTGTATTGCTGAATTACTTTATTGAACTGCTCTTATGCCTGTAATCACCAGCTGATTTAGTGTAGCGTCGCGGACCGTATTTCCTTACCAGGGCCGGAATTGAATTTTTCTATATTTTCAATTACGTTTTTCTCAAAACTGAGGAATTTTTGGACATACAATTGTTTACTTAATTTTTATGGTTTGTTGTACTCTAACACCTCTTGCAAGCTCTGCATTTATTCCTGTTTCATCCTATATTTTCTTCGGGTGGACGATATTGTGTATGATTCTCCATGTTGAATTAAATACACGTATGTACATTTAACTTACAATTAATTTCAACAGTTATTTATAGAGAAATCCTTTTGATAGTTCCATTAAATTTGAAATTGTTCTGCGTCCCGTTTAGTTATTTATTGAGTTAGCTTGAACGCAGTATTAAAATAATTCATTGGAAAGCCATGGAGACCGATATAGTTGAATTTTAAAATCAATAATAGGCACTAAAAACTATATTGGATCTCTAAATTACGGTTTTAATTTCATTAAAATGCGTATCGTAGAAATGAAATTACTGGAATGGTAGCATGTAAGCGAGACATAGCATGAACCCTTGCGATTTAATCGAATAATGTAATAATAGTATTAATCGGCTCAACCAATCCAATGTGTTTACACAATTACAATGTTCATAAACTTCCATTAGGTATTGTCACCTAAATCGGTTATACACATGCTCATCTGATTTAATAATATCTATGTACGTTCCTATTTATTCAGGCCTCTAGCGATGTATTGTGCTTTGGGGGGAGGTGGTGTGCTACTGATTAGTCAACTATTGTACTTTAATTTTCCTACTAAAGCTTTGTATATACACATACATACACGTACACAAACCCATTCGTACAAAGAATACTGATCACCTCTGTGGGCATGCAAGGGGTGGAAAGTGAACTATCTTTTGTGACGTAATATTTATTAGGGAGACTGCTGAAAGTGTGATTTAGAGTGGCGAATGGGGGGGAGGGGTCCAAAAACGGTGAAATTTTGAGTTAGAAGCTTTCAAAATGTGGTGTTATAGGCGAATGATGAGGATAACGTGGGTAGAAAAGGTTAGAAATGAAGTGGTATTAGAATGGATAGGAGAACAAAGGACTCTACGGAAGTCAATAAAAAATAGGCGAGATAGGTTGGCAGGACACCTTCTCAGACATGAAGGTCTAGTCAGAGACATATTAGAGGCAGAAACAGGAGCTATGAGGGTTAGAGGTAGACCTAGGTTTAATTACTGTTCGCAAATAGTTAAGGATGTGGGATGCTCTAGTTTTAGGAAAATGCGAAGATTAGCTCAGGATAGGAAAAAGTGGAGGTACGTGTCCAACCAGTCTTAGGACTGACGACCTTATGATTGATGATTGATTGAAGTAGGTAGTTGTGCAAAAATATGAATGAATAAAAAAATAAAAGAAGTATCTAATCCAAAATAGATTAATAGGTATTATTAGCTTACCCCTTCCCGAATTGGCCTGTGTTTAAGTTTCATCCATAAATTTACCATATTGTTTAGGACAAGAGCATTTTAGAATTTGCTTAACAGTGTCTCATTGGAAATGGATAATCTAAAACGTTGGATCGATATTGGTTTCTGGGTTCAGTGTCATGGTCCATAGAATTTTGAAGTTCCAAATTGATATCAGCACCTGCTAAATCACCACTTATCGTACCTTTAGCAAGGAACTACGAAATTCTATCAATTACGACAAAACAATATCGAAAACTATAAGATATTGTGGTGTGCTAATATGCCTATAATCCAAAATTAGTAGAAAACGATCCGAAAAAATTCACTTATTAGATGAACCCAAAGCTAAAGAAACCATGGATTCCATTTCCGTCTCTAATTACAATGTGTAAAACATCAGAAACAAAATGGGGTTGTAAATATTTCGATATAAAACGATTGATCTTGACTTTACATCAATAAAATTATTTGCAACCCTATTTTGGCTTTGATCCTTCACGCTAAACAAACATCAGTCTTTTTTCCAATTAACCTAGAAAAACTCCAATATTTAAAAAAACAACAAATGCTTGCAAGGTATTCTTAAAAAATATTTTATACTTACGTAAATGTAGAAAATTAAATGGGTACTACAAAAAAGTATTTATATGAAAATACGTATTTTGCATTTAGCATTCAAAATACAAAAAGGAAATCTAAATTGAAAGAACTGATTTGAAACAAGATGAGACAAGAATATCTTTCAAATTGCATCTCTATCTTATTACGGGACCATTTATTTACAAACTAATTTTGAGAAATACACTATATATTTAAACATATTTTAGACACGTAAAACGATGCATATATAAAATTATTATTTATTTATTAAACAATTTATTCACCCTTTATTTATTATTGTTTTATTATGTGACTACGTATAACGAAAAGTTCTGTTGAGTAGACTATATCTACATCTACGTCATCTAAGTTACGTGTTGTGTTTAGCTTTAGCAGGAAAAGTGAAAGTTCAGCCAATGAAAATGCGAGCAGAAGGTCGCGTTATCAGATCTAAAGCTTCGAACTATCCGATGCGGCAGAGAAACATCAGTTTAGTTAATATAATAAAAAGGTAGTAATTGTTTGTTGTTTCGGGGCGGTAGTTACTCGGCGTGTCGTTACTGGATAATATGTGTTACATTTACATAAAAATATCACCGACTGCGTACAAAGTAAGTTTGGCATATATTTATAGTTATTATTTAGGGTAATTGTGCTTGATATATAGAAGGAAATTGTTGTTCAGGTATTCTACAACAAAGAGAACTTGAAGTAAAAGAATTTAATTGAACCGGTCGCTGATCAAATTCTATATATATATATATGTATTTATAATATAATAAGTACGGAAGATAAAGCATTCCTGAGATATGAACAGTTTCTCTGAAAGCTCTTTCATTCTCTTTCAGCCTTCTTGATCAGCAGGTGCACTAATCCAGTCTTTAACTGTGTCTGAATCTGTGTTTAATTTTTATTTTATTTTATTTAGAAATATGACGGACAATATGTCCACTTTATAAAAACATAGTTACTTATGAATTTATATTGCATCAACAGCGAAGCTCACAATTAATCGTATAGCAATACAGACTAGTTGATTACATGGTTTAAATCTTGCCAAGTAACAAATCTCAAATCGAGGTTCATCTCATTAACTGTCGAGCATTTTCTAGTTAATACATTATTTCTCGACTTAAAAAAAACTTTAAATAAAATATCACATTAGATCGCATATTTCTACTTTGAACATTATAGCATAATTCGTTAGAAAGCCTTGGATAATCTACGAGGGTGGATTGATAAGTTTCCGGCCTGACCAAGAAAAACAAGGTTTTTAAAAATTTTTTTTTTTTATTTCTCAACATAATCTCCTCCAAGGCTGATACATTTCTCATAGCGGTGTTCCAGTCTATTAATGCCATCTCTATAGACTGATTCGTCAAGCTCCTCAAAATAACCATTTACAGCTTCGATTACTTCTTCATTGTCCGCAAATCTCTTACCGCCAAGCCATTTTTTGAGATTAGGGAACAGAAAATAGTCACTCGGGGCTAGGTCTGGAGAGTAAGGAGGGTGCGGCATCAATTCAAACTTTAGATCGTTGATTTTAGCCGTCGCAACGATTGACGTGTGCGCTGGTGCGTTATCGTGATGAAACAAGATTTTTTTCTTCGCCAGATGAGGTCGTTTAATTTTCACCTCGTGGCTCAAACGTTGCAATAAGTCTGCGTAGTATTGACCAGTGATAGTATTACCCTTTGCAAGGTAATCAATGTATATAATACCTCTTGCATCCCAAAAAACAGTAGCCATAACCTTGTTCGCCGAAAAAATTGTTTTTGCCTTCTTTGGAGTTGGTTCCCCTGGTCCAATCCACTGTTTAGACTGTTCTTTGGTTTCAGGAGTGTAGTGGTGGACCCACGTTTCGTCAACGGTTACGAATCGACGCAAAAATTCGCTTGGATTACGCTTATACAATGACAAATTTGCGGTAGAAATGTTTTTTCGAATCAATTTTTGGTCGACTGTTAGCAAACGCGGCACCCATCTTGCACAGAGCTTTTCCATATGCAAATGTTGGTGCAAAATATGTTGCACACGTTCATATGACATCTTACAGGTCTCAGCTATCTCACGCACTTTCAATCTGCGGTCTCCCAGCACTATTTGATGAATTTTTTCGATCATATCTGGAGTTGTGACCTCAACGGGGCGTCCTGAGCGAGGCCCATCAGAGGTGCTCACACGACCCTTTTTAAACTCGGAAACCCACTGCTTAACGGTTGAATATGACGGGGAGGATGTCCCCAGTGTTGAGTCCATCTCTTTTTTAATTTCCTTCGGCGTTAACCCCTTCAAATAAAAGTATTTGATGACAGCACGATTTTCCTGCTTTTCCATTTTTACGAAAACCACAGAGGCGTCTTGTTCAGCGTGCTGTCAAACCTACACTAGCAAGGAGATCGGGCTGAAACTATAGCTACAAGCTATCCAAGGATGGTACTATAGAATGTCACCTCAAGGTAGGCCTAGTGGCGTCATCTCTTGGTTAGGCCGGAAACTTATCAATCCACCCTCGTATAATACCGTTTAACAATTTGTACAAAAATTTTATATCAGAAGAAACTCTAAGAGAGACAAGAGACGGAATACGTGATGCGACTGATGTGATAGTATATTCGTGATTTAAAAACGGATCAGGTAAACCTAGCCGTGGTGCTAAAATTCTAAAGAATTTATGTTGAACAGTTTCTATTCGCTTTCTGCAGTAGGATACCAAATCGTTGCAGCGTGTTAGGCACAACCTTCCTAAAAAATGAGCCGTAACTTCTAAGCCTTAATAAATTACATTTTGATATCAAAAACTAATTCAATTCAAAACTCTAGGCATTTGAGAAAAGGCTTTAGGCATACAAGTGCTTAAATTAAACCAAAAGGGCTTCACGTATATCTTTGAAGGGTTCAAGCACTTTCTATGTTATTTTGTATAATTGCATTTAATTTATTTTTAAGTCAAGAACATCCTGTTTATCCTAAACATTAAAAAACATTATTGAGTCAGCCCACTGGTAAAAGTAAATATTGTGTTCTTCTTTCTTCTCTTTTCTAGATACTGTCCATACTTTCTTCTTTTCCATGACTACCTCTGTACTCAAGGGACATCGTTGTCCCATCCCGTTACTCGTGATAATTTTTTCAGAATTTTTTTCATTGATTCTCACTTTAAATGATGTTATTGCTTCATATATTTCTTCTATCCTATTCCTTAATTTCATATTTATTCCTTTTTCTTCCATTATACTCCATATATTCTTTCTGTTTATCCTGTCAAGGACTTCCTTCATATCAACAAAGAATAGGAAGATCTCCTCTTTTCTATGTGTCACTATCGTGCTCTTCGTTTTCTTCGCTCTCCTTTTCCTTCCTTTACCTTATGCATATTATATTCCACATTCTTACATGAGCTCCTGGTCCCGTGATCTGCTGTATCTAACTTTCTTGCTCTTTGTGGCTCACATTTTTGTAGGACATGCTGTAGTGTTTCTCCTCTTTCTTACCCATTCTGTATAGTCTTTCTTTTTCTGGCAGTCAATACTTATTAGCTGTCGTTTCTGATTCTAACCTGAAACTTGCATACATCTTCGGTTTGTTTCTGCGTTTATGTCCCTCTTTTTTTGAAATTCCTTTCAGATAATATGCTCCATACTTTCCCTAAGACTGCAGTTGCCTTTTTTTAAAGTTTTTTATTTGCTCTTCATTTCCGTTCTACTGTATGATGTAGCCTAGGTAGTTGTACATTTCTACTACTTCAATTTCTTTACCTTCCCATGTAAATATTATCTTTCTCGTTCTTCCACCACCTTTTCTGCCTTTCATTATCTTTGATTTATCTTTGTTCATCTCTAGTTCTCTTTCTGCGATGTATCTTCCCATTTTTCTCATCATTTTTGGCATCTCTTCATTGTTCGCCATCAATACTATACGAGGGTGGATTGATAAGTTTCCGGCCTAACCAAGAGATGACGCCACTAGGCCTACCTTGAGGTGACATTCTATAGTACCATCCTTGGATAGCTTGTAGCTATAGTTTCAGCCCGATCTCCTTGCTAGTGTAGGTTTGACAGCACGCTGAACAAGACGCCTCTGTGGTTTTCGTAAAAATGGAAAAGCAGGAAAATCGT
>NW_020442468.1:1074125-1133523 GCF_000699045.2 Agrilus planipennis
TCCTTCGGCGTTAACCCCTTCAAATAAAAGTATTTGATGACAGCACGATTTTCCTGCTTTTCCATTTTTACGAAAACCACAGAGGCGTCTTGTTCAGCGTGCTGTCAAACCTACACTAGCAAGGAGATCGGGCTGAAACTATAGCTACAAGCTATCCAAGGATGGTACTATAGAATGTCACCTCAAGGTAGGCCTAGTGGCGTCATCTCTTGGTTAGGCCGGAAACTTATCAATCCACCCTCGTATAATACCGTTTAACAATTTGTACAAAAATTTTATATCAGAAGAAACTCTAAGAGAGACAAGAGACGGAATACGTGATGCGACTGATGTGATAGTATATTCGTGATTTAAAAACGGATCAGGTAAACCTAGCCGTGGTGCTAAAATTCTAAAGAATTTATGTTGAACAGTTTCTATTCGCTTTCTGCAGTAGGATACCAAATCGTTGCAGCGTGTTAGGCACAACCTTCCTAAAAAATGAGCCGTAACTTCTAAGCCTTAATAAATTACATTTTGATATCAAAAACTAATTCAATTCAAAACTCTAGGCATTTGAGAAAAGGCTTTAGGCATACAAGTGCTTAAATTAAACCAAAAGGGCTTCACGTATATCTTTGAAGGGTTCAAGCACTTTCTATGTTATTTTGTATAATTGCATTTAATTTATTTTTAAGTCAAGAACATCCTGTTTATCCTAAACATTAAAAAACATTATTGAGTCAGCCCACTGGTAAAAGTAAATATTGTGTTCTTCTTTCTTCTCTTTTCTAGATACTGTCCATACTTTCTTCTTTTCCATGACTACCTCTGTACTCAAGGGACATCGTTGTCCCATCCCGTTACTCGTGATAATTTTTTCTGAGTTTTTTTCATTGATTCTCACTTTAAATGATGTTATTGCTTCATATATTTCTTCTATCCTATTCCTTAATTTCATATTTATTCCTTTTTCTTCCATTATACTCCATATATTCTTTCTGTTTATCCTGTCAAGGACTTCCTTCATATCAGCAAAGAGTAGGAAGATTTCTCCTTATTCTTTCTTTATTTCTTCCTCAATGGCTTTTTTCTATGTATAATGCATCCAGTGTTCTTCCCCCTTTTCTTTGTGTATCATCCATGAGATTCTTCTCTTCCATTTCTTAAATTCGCGTAATATATTGACAATATAATTTTTGTCTGAGTTAATTTTGCTCATTAATAATGTAAAATATACGACAACCTAAAAGCACCTACCGTATAAAGAGTACTTATAAAGTTCATACATTTTTACGTGTTGAAACCGAAAGGTGTTAAAAATGCCATATAAATCAAAAGCCCAAGCTTCATATAGAAGATACCTATTACTACTTTTAATGAGTTGAAGTTTATTAATGATGAAACTAAAGTACGCTGTACTACTAAGAAATATGTATACGAAATCCATAACATCAGATTATTATTCGAGCTAGCAAATTTGCTCCATGTTTTTATGAATAAAACATTGTATTCACAACATTGTGTAAAAGCTCTGTTGATACCCTTCACACCCACGTTTTGTACCGTCATGAATCACTAATGAGGACTGGGAAGACCCCAAAAATTACAATCATAAATACGGTACATTTATTATCATTAATAAAGTGAATAAGAGGATTTTCTACCTTCTTATAATCTTATACATCATCATTATTTATCAGTTTGTCTGTCGGTCCATCGCAATCGCTTTTGATGTAGGTAATACACATCAGTCCATTTCTGCATCTTTTTCTTCGAGACATTCGATAACTGGCGCCAAAAATACCAAACACTTCATTTTTAACAGTAAAATAATAAATTACGTTGCTCATGTGTCAACCCCACCCCCCTCCCCAAATGTTCGGAATGACCTTTTACTAGATTTCTGTACCCTTACAGATCCGTTTTCCATATGGTTTATGAACAGCCCCTGTCGATCCCCCGCATTGGCTTTTTATGTAGAGAATATTGGATTATTAATTAAAACCATTGACATTATATTTTAGAATTTATCTATTATGATTGCGTTTGTAGGGAAAAATCTAAAATAATTTAAGCCGATGGAGTGCTCTAAAAACTAAAAGGTAATTTGTATTCCAAGATCGTAGACGAAAGAAACTCTCAGCGTGTAACACAAACTTTCTTCACTATTTGTTAGGAGTTTAGCTCACAGAACAAATTTTAAACAGTTTTAACACTTAGATAGTTTTATTTAATTTTATACGTACTGGCCAAATTGATTTTTCATCCCTCTTCGCTCACACGTACTCGGTTCTAATAACAATAGACAAAAAAACTAGGCGCTACTTTAGTATACGATCTGGCAACTAAAAGTATCTTCTTTTCCGTCATGAATCTGCTAGATCTGACTACCTATAGATACCTAAAGTTGGCCACTTCTTCTGATCTTTCGTCTCCTATCTTTATTTTCGCTTTTCCCTACTTTTTCTTTCCTTGCATGCCAGTATTTTTGTTTTACTTTTATTTATTTTCATACAATACTGTTTTGTCAATACCGCTTCCATTTTATTTAAAGGTATCTCTAACTCCTGCTTGCTAGATGGTAATACTGCTGTATCATCTGCAAATCTAAGCATATCAATCTTTTGCCCCTGTACATCTATCTCTACAGTTGTACTGTCTTTAATGATGTTGATCGCGTCTTCGATGTATGGATTAAGAAGGAGCAGTGAAAGTGTGCATCCCTGTCTGACTCGCTTCCTAATATTTACTTCCTTACGTTGCAACTTCAGCTCTATAACTGCCTGTTGCTCTTTATACAAACCA
This sequence comes from Agrilus planipennis, assembly GCF_000699045.2. Lineage (NCBI taxonomy): Eukaryota > Metazoa > Arthropoda > Insecta > Coleoptera > Buprestidae > Agrilus > Agrilus planipennis. Next base: position 1,076,913 of record NW_020442468.1, read on the forward strand.
AGTATCACTTTTCTATCTCTGTAACTTATCCCTACGTTTTAGTAAGTAGATATCAACACAAGTGGACCTTGTTGGAGCACACGTAAACCTAAAATGTAGCATCGTACTACAGATGGCGTTTACCGCGCCATTTGTGGTATTTTCTAAAACGTACTGTTAAGACAGCAGGTAAAAGTTGGTCTGTGTTCTGTCGGAGCTGACTACAACGCGCTGATGAGATCCAAGAAGATCGAAATCGCGATCCGCGTCTGGCAGTTTGGACAAAATACAGACCACTTCGAATTATTTTATTTGATTATGGTAACGTGCCTATCACGTTGAGGTTAGCTACGCCGGGATTCGTTTTAGCAAGTAGATATCCACACAAGTGGACCTTGTTGGAGCATACGTAATCCTAAAATGTAGCATGTCGTTTATCGCGCCATTTGTGGTATTTTCTAAAACGCACTGTTAAGACAGCAGGTAAAAGTTGATCCAAAAAGATCGAAATCGCGATCCGCGTCTGACAGTTTAGACAAAATACAGACCACTTCGAATTATTTTATTCATCCCTACATTTTTAAGTATATTTAACATCTTGACCTTAAGTAATAATAATTATTTATTTAATCTTACGTATTTCGTGTTGGTCTTGCATACTTGATGCTGGTTTCAGTCTTGGTCTTGTTCATTTGATCTTAGTTTTAATCTTCGTAGTATAAAGACAGTCTTGGTCTTAATCTTGATCTTGCATTTTCGCATGACCGAGACTGCAAGACTCAAAGCAATTTTACTCATTATTAATGACAAACATGCTTATTGTATTGATCAAATAGACAAAACTTTTGTTAATTATTACTTTGCAATAGGCACTGAACAACTGGCTTAATTATGTTCGGATAGGAACGTAGACGTATTATTATTGACCGATTAAACGAAAACGTTTGCAATCCGTTCGCATGTACACGTAGGTACTTCAGTTTCCATTAACTTTGCTTTTAACTCTCCCTTATTTGTTCCGTTTATTCAGTCATTAGAAACCCAAGAACGGCCTAATTACTTATCAGAGTTTGCCTAATTTAAATTTTACTGGGGAAACGATCTCCGATTAAATTACGAAAACGAAATGTCTTTTGAAATTTCCAAAACAAACAAGCAAACAAACCTCGCGACTTCTCAACCAATTTTGGATTAAAGGATCAGTCACTGACAAATTTTAATCGATATGCGTATGTCAAAGACATTTTAGAAAATCGGGCGCATTCAATTAGAGCTATAGCAATTAAGAGAGCCGTTTTCGCTGTACGGATTGTATGTACGAGGTATGTTCAAAAAGTATCGCGAATTTCGTGTTATGTTGGTACTCATGTCTCTCATTTACATCAACAAGTTCAGCCATGTTGAATGTTCAGTTAATTTTTAACAGCTTCTTTGCATGGACGTGTTTTCGCTCGTCTTCAATTTTTGCCTATTCCAAAAAATGGATCGAAGGATCTGTATCAAATTTTATGTGAAAAATAAAAGTAAGTGCTCGGACCCATTCCGAATGTTCATTGTGGCATATGGTGAAGCTACCTTGGTACGAAGCAACGTTTATCGGTGGTACAAAACTTTCTGAGATGGTCGAGAAGATGTGAAAGATGAAGAACGTGTCGGACGCCCGAGCACGTCAACAACAGACGAAAACATTGATGAAGTAAAGAAAATATTTGACCAATCGTCGAACCACCATTAGAGAAGTTGCTGAGTTCCTAAACATATCGATTGATTCCTGCCATCCGATTTTTACCAATGATTTAGGCATGAGATGGGTCGCGGCGAAATTCGTATCAAAACTGCTCAATTTCGACCAAAAACACTGCATCGCATTAACATTTCTAAAGAGCTGCTGAATCCTGTCTGCGACTGGCCAAATTTGCTCCAAAAGGTCATAATTGGTGGAGAATCATGACTTTATGGTTATGACGTGGAAACCAAAGCTCAATCATCCCAATAGAAGCTGTCGCACGAGCGAAGACCGAAAAAAGTTAGGTCGAATCTGAAAGTTTTGCTTACAGTTTTCATGGATTGCAGGGACGTGGTGCATCATGAGTTCTTGTAGCAGGGCAATACGGTCAATAAGGAATATTACCTGCAAGTTATGCACAATTTGCGAGAAGCAATCCGCCAGAAACGCCTGGATTGGTGGATGAACAAAAATTGGCCGTTGCATCGTGATAACACCCCTGCTCATACATCGTTGCTTGTACTAGAATCTTGGCTGAAAAGAATACACTAATAATGTCGCAGAATGTTTTAGGATTCTGAAGGTGTAATTTTGGTATTAGATTTCCTGCAGAAGGGGGTCACAATTACAGGCGCTTATTATGGCAATTAATACAAGAAAAACGTCAGGGAAGTTGCGCATGGTCGTTCTCTTGCACCCAATCATATGCTCGTTATTGCAAAAGCTACAATAGCTAAGACGGCCTTCCATCCGCCATGTTCGCCAGATGTGGCTCCTAGCGACTACCGACACTTCGCAAAACTTAAAGAAATCCTTGCGCGGTAAAGGATTTTCGATAATTTGGTGATATATGAGGCAAATTGTGGTTTTGAGATACTGAAGGATCTTTCTTCTGGGAGGCGTTAGCAATGCTAGAACATCGATGGGACACTATGTTGAAAAATAAATGCCAACTATTTGCAAATTTGTTATTGTAAGTAGGTCAGGGGCGGAGCAAAGGGATTAGACCTCGTACAGCCGCAGTTTACAAAATTATTCAACTTTGTTAAGGTGTGGAGAGAATTGCGATTTACCCTAATTTGGGTACTTTTTATTCAATATTTTGCGTGTCAAGAAGTTTTTTGGATCTAAGAGATTTCATCAGCTTAATGAAAATATGATACCTATGTAAAGAACTTTTAAAACTATGAGATGGATTTAGCTGTTGGCTTTAGATGGAACATTTTAATTAAATGAGTTACTAAGACAATAAAATTATGATGTCTTTACCTTTTTAACCCCTACCTTTAATTACTAATTGAAGCTTTAAAATTTTATACTAAATTCATGATTATGTAGTACCTAATGATGCATCTTTCAGCCGCTTTTATTAAGTTTATTCTACGACTGTATTAAACTGTACCTACCTATGTTTGCCAGGGATAAGTACATCAAGGGTTTAGGTTATGTTATGGCGTGGGGTATCGCCATGATTAAAGTTTCAGTGCACAATTGGCAACGGTACTCATCGGTCCAAATTTGGACGGTTCAACCACTGCATATAATATGTACAATACTACTAACAAAACTCCTAAAACTACATTTTATAATATTCGTAATGTTTAAAAGTTTCTCAATTTTTTTTTGAAGATTTTGGAACTGGAAGATTTTTTCTTTTTTATAGGGGTTAATTTTTAAAACATTAACTAATTCTACCAACTATAGATAATTTCAAATTAATGTGTAAAAATTGGTCAAAGCATTGGTGTGTAAAGCCAGGGACTTGTATTCGATTCCCAGCGAGGACGACAGCAGCTAATTTTTATTAATTTGAGGTTATCTGTAGTTGGTAGAAGTTAATTCAGATTAATGTATCAATAAGATTTAATTTCATACTGCTATGGTTTAGTTTATAAAGATTAACAACGATAATATGATTTCTAATTTCAAAAACAATTTGAAGGAGAAAGTTATCTACTTACTAATTTATCTTTTTAAAATGTCAAAGCTCAAAACCCGAAAATTGGTCGGAAAAGCGAGATAATTTATTACTATGTATTAACAAACGTTCTATCTAAAGAGTTTAAAAAGCAACTTGTTTTCATGAGCAGTTTTTTAATATTGCAATCACACCTTCGAAAAAGAAGGATTTCGAAGTGATGAAAACCGTATAATGGATTTACCCATTTTGAAACAAAAAGCACGTCTGCATAGCTTTTTAAAGGGATTATTTATCGGTTTCTAGAACGTTTCGAAAGGGCTACCAACTGTTTATTACGATAGAAATACATACATTATTCAATTTTATTTCGATTTCCCGTTAGAAACGGTGCATGGGAATTATTATTGCACTTTGTATTCGGAACCATTATTCTACTCTGAAATGTTGTAATTCAAATCGTTTCGGTTAATGCACGATATGGAAGCACTAGCTTCGAAGTACCTACCGAATTCTGCCTACATGAATAACAAAATATGTCGTAAAATTAAGTGATCTATACAAAAATTCAGTTTATTGAAAATACAATTGAACTACTACACAACTCGTTTCAAACGGTTAGAGATGCGATTTTGACGAAAGCTGCGCGAATAGAAAGAATACACTTTAGATTCGAGCAAGACGATATAAAATATGATTCAATTTGGAAACCAGTTAAAGGGAAGGGGCATATTTCTAACCATTTGAAATCAGTTTTAGTAGCAGTTACCTTTTCATAGCATGAAAGGTTAGTTAGAGACATATTAGAAGAAAAAACTGGAGTTAAGGAGGGTTGAAGTAGGTTTGGAATAGATTACCGTTCGCGAATGGTCTGATATTAGTTCAAGATAGGGAGAAGTGGAGGTGCACTAAGATGAAGTATACAGACAATGTTTCTACAAAGTATACTTCATTTACTTTCTCTAGCAATGTGCCCCTTCTAATGTCTTGGATGTGCGCTGGCAAAATCGTAGGTAGGGAGAAAAAGCTCATTATACTCTCGACTCTTGTTCATTGAACTTACTTTTTCATACAGTACCTGCCAAAAGTTCTGTTCAATCATAAATAATAGTGCGAGTCGAATACAAGCGTTAAAGCCTTTAATATGTCTTCAAATATAAATAAACATCTCGTTGATATTTTTAGTAGTAAATGGTACCAATAACAGCACATTCGAGCAATGCAATTGTAGTGGATAAAATGGCCAATTTTTCCGTGCAGTATTGTACGGATTATACGCTCCTCACCGGTTAAGAGTTTGGCCGAGAGTTGTCTCCCTTCTTTTCTGGCTTAGTGCTGTTCTTTTCTACTTTGTCAAACTGAAGGTCAAATCGCTACAGAAACTAAACGAAGTATACATACAGTAATTACAGTCTGCACCCCAATAATATTGTCACATGTATGTAGGCAACCCACCATACATAGTGACAAAGAAGACCTGGTTTCTAGATGACATATACTGGGTCATTCTAGAACACTGCCAGCCTCTATAAGTAGTTGTTCCGTAGTAGTAGCAATAGTACTAGTACGAGAAGGAGTTCGAGGCGATACAAAGTAATGTAGTAGGAGTAAAGAAGTGACAAAGTGTTCATATAGTGGTGAATTGATAACTAATTAATAATAGAAGTGTTAATTAGACAGCAAATAGTTAAATAAAAGTAGTAATAGTGCGAGAAGGTGTTTAAATATCAAATCAGTACAACTAGAAACACACATATATTTTGTCGCATTTATTATTTCAATACGAAAGTGTTATTTATGATATTTACATTTAAATAAATTTGAGTCAAAATCAATTTAAGGTTGCTAAATTCTGATAGAAATTCCAGTCGATTTGGATATCCAAACTAAATAATTTCCAACTCTAGTAAACACTGCTGGCCAACCTACTTGGCATCCAAATGCCACTCCGAATGATACTATACCAACCTGAAACATAAATAATAATCGATATTACTGTTTTCTCATAATCTGCCTCTTGATATTTTTAAGGCTTTTGCAGCCGTAGTTAAGATAATAACAAAAGTTTACAATTAACTGAAGAATAATTCTTATATTGTAAGTTACTTGTAATTCCGGAATGCTTAATGTAACAAAAGACTCAATTAATGTTAAAGGAAGAATATGAAAGTATAATGTGAAATTAGAAAGATTGGAGACAGATTCTATGATTTACTTCTAGGGCGGAAATACTGAAATGTTTTACTAACATCGATAAAATGAGATAAATTCCTTGTCATTTCGAACAATAAAAATAACTGAAATGCGAAATAAGGTTTTCTTTAACTGTTTTGAATTGAATCTTGAAAATAGTACTAAAAATGTGGACTTTACCTGTCGATTATTAACTACTAAAGGTCCTCCTGAATCTCCGTTGCAAGTGTTCTTCCCTAAATCTCCTGATGTACAAATCTGGGTGGATTTGATAATACCCAAATATTGAACGTTACACCAGTGATTACTAATGACGTCCGTTTCGACCAGTCGAAGCACATTACTGATTTTCTTATTTTCATCTGATGCCCTTCCCCAGCCACTTATTATCCCAGTCATTCCCCTAAAGGTACTTCTCGCTTCGGATAGCGATGGTAAAGCAACAACTTGGATATGTCCTAAAATGCAAAGTTATTTCTTCTATTTTATTTATTCAATATTAACTGACTTATTATCATGCATTGAAAAATGCTGGCAAGCGAAATGTTCGCGGACGCGTGTAGTGCTGATCCACGCTGCACGCGCTGTATAACTTGTCTTTTACACGGCGCGTGGAGCGGCAATCATCGCGCGGTGTGTGCCCATGCTGAGCCCTTTACTCGGTACGAAGATTGAAAATTCACACTCGTAACGGGTTCGGCACGGCCTGGACGGACAGCGCGTCTTAGCGGTTTCTTTGATTTCTTTTCATGACCGTGACAGGCGCTAGTAATGCCGACTTACGCCCCACGCGTTGTGTAACATGACCTTTACACGGCGCGTGGAGCGGCATACCTCGCGTGGCGTGTGACCATTCTGAAACCTTTAGACGGCACGGAAATTGCCAATCCACACCCCGTGTAACTGATTCGACGCGGTCTGGAGCGGACAGGCGTATCTTAGCTATTTCTTTGGTTTCTTATTACGACGATGGCGGGCGCGTGTAATGCCGATCCACGCTCCACGCGCTGTGTAACATGTCCTTTACATGGCGCGTGAGCGGCAATCTTCGGGCTGCGTATGCCCCTTTACACGGCACGGAGATTGCCAATCCACACCACGTATAACAGGTTTAGCGCGGTCTGGAGCGGAAAGGAGCATCTAAGAGGTTTCTTTGACTTCCTTTCATGCAAGTGACAGCTGCGTGTATTCTCGATATACGCCCTACGCGTCGTGTAAAAATGCGTGTGGAGCTGAATACCTCGCGTGGTGTGTGCCCATGCTGAAACCTTTACACGACACGGAGATTGCCAATCCACACCCCATGTAACAGGTTCGGCACGGTCTGGAGCGGACAGTGCGTCTTTGCGATTTCTTTCTGTGACGGTGGTGTGCGCGTGTAATGCCGACTTAGCCCCACGCGTTGTATAACGTGGCCTTTACACGGCGCGTGGAGCGGCAACTTTCACGCGGTCTATGCCCATGCTGAATTCTTTATTCGGCACGAAGATTGCTAATCCACATTCTACGCAACGGGTTCGGCGCCGCCTGGAGCGAACAGGCGCGTCTTAACGGTTTCTCTGATTCCCTTTTGCGATGGTGATAGGCGCGTGTAATGCCGATGGACGCTCCACACGCTGTGTAAGATGTCCTTTACGTGTAACGAGTTTGGCGCGGTCTGGAGCTGAAAGGAGCGTCTTAGCGGTTTCTTTGATTTCTTTTTGCGACGGTGGCAGGCGCGTTTAATGTCGATCCACGCCCCACGCGTTGTGTAACCTGATCTTTACACGGCGCATGGAGCAGCAATCCTCACGCGGCGTGTTCCCATGCTGAATTCCTTACACGGTATGGAAATTACTAATACACACTCTACGCAACGGGTTCGGCGCGTCCTGGAGCAGACAGGCGAAGACTCGCGGTTTCTTTGATTGATGTAACATGGCTTTTACACGGCGCGTGGAGCGGCAATCCCCGCGCGGCGTATACCCATGATCAACCCTTTTCTGTATATATTAATATTTTCTCGTAAAATAAATGCATTCCTAGTGTTTCCTAGGGCAGAGCTGTGTATATTTTGTCAACGGAAATAATAGTTTCGAATTTAAAATCAAAATTATTTAAACCATAGAAATATTGTTTCGTAAAAATTATGCGATTGATGCAATAGTTAAATTAAATAAATGACATAAAGGATTTCGAAACAGTAATTGTTAATTCCATTTTCCAGTGTTAATGGAACCCTTTTCTGTTTGTAGTCTTTTGTTGTGTTTCTTTCACAATTGAGTAAGTTAACATGTTCTTTCGTCGAACATGTAAGAACGTATTTGTGGCGGTTCTTAGTTTTCAGCGGTTTGCTTGAATAGTTCGATTATTTACGCTATCAATATCTGCAAGCTTGTACGTAGTTGTTCTAATGTGGACGTAATCGACTTCTTTAGCATCGATGGCAATAACTTGTTGTAATTTCTTAAGAAATAATCGCCTTCTTGCAGTCTTAACTGTTTGTATATACCATTATAAGTGTTGTTCAAATGTCAGAACGATATTAAACTTAATGAGATCTTAAAACTTTTATGGAGTACCTCAAATTACGAGGGTGGATTGATAAGTTTCCGGCCTAACCAAGAGATGACGCCACTAGGCCTACCTTGAGGTGACATTCTATAGTACCATCCTTGGATAGCTTGTAGCTATAGTTTCAGCCCGATCTCCTTGCTAGTGTAGGTTTGACAGCACGCTGAACAAGACGCCTCTGTGGTTTTCGTAAAAATGGAAAAGCAGGAAAATCGTGCTGTCATCAAATACTTTTATTTGAAGGGGTTAACGCCGAAGGAAATTAAAAAAGAGATGGACTCAACACTGGGGACATCCTCCCCGTCATATTCAACCGTTAAGCAGTGGGTTTCCGAGTTTAAAAAGGGTCGTGTGAGCACCTCTGATGGGCCTCGCTCAGGACGCCCCGTTGAGGTCACAACTCCAGATATGATCGAAAAAATTCATCAAATAGTGCTGGGAGACCGCAGATTGAAAGTGCGTGAGATAGCTGAGACCTGTAAGATGTCATATGAACGTGTGCAACATATTTTGCACCAACATTTGCATATGGAAAAGCTCTGTGCAAGATGGGTGCCGCGTTTGCTAACAGTCGACCAAAAATTGATTCGAAAAAACATTTCTACCGCAAATTTGTCATTGTATAAGCGTAATCCAAGCGAATTTTTGCGTCGATTCGTAACCGTTGACGAAACGTGGGTCCACCACTACACTCCTGAAACCAAAGAACAGTCTAAACAGTGGATTGGACCAGGGGAACCAACTCCAAAGAAGGCAAAAACAATTTTTTCGGCGAACAAGGTTATGGCTACTGTTTTTTGGGATGCAAGAGGTATTATATACATTGATTACCTTGCAAAGGGTAATACTATCACTGGTCAATACTACGCAGACTTATTGCAACGTTTGAGCCACGAGGTGAAAATTAAACGACCTCATCTGGCGAAGAAAAAAATCTTGTTTCATCACGATAACGCACCAGCGCACACGTCAATCGTTGCGACGGCTAAAATCAACGATCTAAAGTTTGAATTGATGCCGCACCCTCCTTACTCTCCAGACCTAGCCCCGAGTGACTATTTTCTGTTCCCTAATCTCAAAAAATGGCTTGGCGGTAAGAGATTTGCGGACAATGAAGAAGTAATCGAAGCTGTAAATGGTTATTTTGAGGAGCTTGACGAATCAGTCTATAGAGATGGCATTAATAGACTGGAACACCGCTATGAGAAATGTATCAGCCTTGGAGGAGATTATGTTGAGAAATAAAAAAAAAAAATTTTTAAAAACCTTGTTTTTCTTGGTCAGGCCGGAAACTTATCAATCCACCCTCGTATATGGATCGTAACTGAAGATGGTTGGCAGAATCAAATGAAAATTTAATAATACAGAAGAACATTAAGGCGAATCCTCTCCCTAAGTTTAGAATTTTTGAATATTTTGAATACCGAAATCGTTAAAGAGCTCAAAAATTGTGTCTCATGATGATTTTTCCCTTGCATATTCTATCAGAAGTATTGTTGACAGCATTTGTGAGTCTTTTGGGCAAAGAGTAATATTAAAATTTTTAGGTAACCAAACATGAAAAGTTTACTTGGTTGACTTGTGTCACTCTGAAAGTTAATCAATAGAGAACATTTTGAGGCTGCCAGTTTTATAATTTTTTTAAAAGAAGAAAACAAAAAATAAATACATTTCGATTGACTTAGGAATGTGGAGTTTGCAATAAATTAAATCATTACACCAAAGGACATCTATTTTGTTGCTCGTTCGCATCGTTCCTAATTTCTATCAGATCTCCCCTGTTCCTTGTCAAAGGGGATGTCATGAAGTTAAACAATATAATACTAATGAATTGGTTTCTTTGTGACTGTTTTTCGCTTCCTTTAGATTTATTTATAATTAAGGTGCATGAAACTTTGTACCCTTTTACTTCTAAATAAAATGAGCTATCGACTTCAAATTCATGTAGCTTTTTGATCCAAAGATGAATGCTACGGAAATGGGTAAGCGGAAATAGGTTGGGTCAGTAAATTGAGGAAGGTGATTTCTGATCATGGTGAACATTGTTACTTTATAGTTTTTAGGATTTTATAAAGTACAATAGGTTCAAATTTGGACTGTAGTACTTGTTATCGGAAAGCATAGTACTACTACTTAATATTGACGACATTTTCATGATGTTTGAACCTAACTACAACCAACTGTACACTCAAATTTACCAGACTGTATGCAACCAACTACACAACCAAATATAAAATCTACTTTTTTCCAATTGTTTATTTCCACCTCGGGTATGTAAAATTGTTGATTGAAGATTCTAGTTAAAGCATAACATCCTGAACATCGAAAGTAAGCCTAAGCCACCCTTACATCTTTTAGTTAAACACTTTTATCTCCATTTAACTCCAGAATATTGTACTATCGGCTATCCTGCTTCTACAGATTACGTTTGCAAAACACAATCGACGTTTTGGTGGTTTAATTCGCAAATATCTTTTAAACCGCTTAATAAAGTCGAACCCTGGTCCTTAAAAAGTTTATGTGGATCTTGTTTATAGCTCTCATTCGTTCATCATCATCATCATAAGGTCGTCAGTCCTCAGACTGGTTGGACCCGCACTTCCACTCTCCTATTCTGAGATAATCTTTGCATTTTAACTATTTGCGAACAGTAATCTAATCTAGGTCTACTTTTACTCCTCTTAACTCTTGTTTATGCCTCCAATATATCTCTGATTAGACCTTCATATTGAGAAGGTGTCCTACCAACCTATCTCGCCTATTTTTTATTGACTTTCATTGAATCTTGTGTTCTCCTGTTCTTTCTAATTCATTTCTAACCTTCTCTATCCACGGTATCCTCATCATTCGCCGGTAACAATACATTTTGAACGCTTCTAACCTTTACTTATCCGTCGCGTCCACCGTCCATGTTTCGCACCCGTACAGCGCCGCGCTTCAAACATACACCTTCAACAATCTTTTTCGAATCTGTAAATTAATCGTTCGCGAGCATATAAGTGACTTCTATTTATCGAAGGCGACTCTACCCTACGCTATCCTCTGCTTTATAACTCTACTACCCCTTCCTCTAATTAATTAGATTTTATAATTTTACTTTACACTGGTTAGCTTATTTAGGCAAACCAATTCTAAGGAGATTCTATTATGCATATTTACAAATGGATAGAGGTGTCCATTTGAAAGAAATAGTCACTTGAAAAGGCGGCAACTATTATTAACTTAGGTACTTACTGGATAAAGGCACATGTTCTGGCAAGACAACCAGAGCAATGTCGTTTGTTAGATAGTACGAGTCCCATTCAGGATGAATAATAAATTTCGAGGTTATGTAACGTCTCTGTGTTGGCTCGAGCTCTCTAATGTTATGGGCCCCAAGAATCACTTCGACCTTTTCAGCACTGCAATAACAAATTTAAGAATGCAATAAAACGAAAACTGATAGGAACACAGTCATTTATTTTTCATTTCCAAGTCGTTTTTCTTTATTCGTTTCAATTTATTCTACCGTACCTACTATATTTTAATTTTATTTACAACCGGAGTTTTGTTTTAGAGAATTACGTAACATGACCGTAATTTTTCCTTGAACTAGAATTTATTACCGCAAACAAATGCCGCAGTTATCGAACTCATAATTTTATATAGATATAGGCAGTAAATTGCCTGTTTATGTTAATGTACGATAAAATTTCTATCTTAAAATGCAACATTAAGGAAGCGACTCCTTTTAAATTAACAAAAAGCTTAATCAATTTACACTTTTAAAAATTCAACAGAACTAAAGGATAATTCTAATTTTATGCGCGTGACGGTAAAAGTATAACAAAAATTGTCGTAATTAAATATAAATTAAGTAAACTAACAGTCCTGACAAGTACTCGCTTAATGAATTTACTCCGTTGAAAATTGCTTTCTAAATGTATTTTAGGAAATGAATGCAGTCCACTTGATTATTCGCAAAATCTTATTTGAATGCGGTTTTTCATACTAATTAAAAATTAGTTTAGGCAAACTTAGATAAACAACCAAAGCAAATTACAGGTAAGGTTCTTTACATCCTGTTCCGTTTTGTTAGACGTATTCGTTCCGTCCACAGAAGTAGAGAATGGACTGAGCATTACCTTCATGAAATTTACCACTTTCTAGAAAGAGAGGAAACGATCATGCAGCCAATATCTGCCCCTTTCCTTTCTTCTTTACCTCATTCTTCCGCTCCTGTAAGACTGTGACGTAGACCAATCAAAATTCTTGAAAAAAGAAAACAACTACTGGCCGCACAATCGTTTTGTCTCTCTCATACGTTTCCGTCTATATTTACTTTATACCTAGTGGATAGAGAATGGACAGTCCAATCTCTATATCTATGGTACTGTCTTACCTTATCTCGAACGTATTCGTGATCAAGTGTATACCCACCTTTAGAGTTTCAAATTACCACATGGTACAGAATAGGAGATAATGGATGACAAATATTCGATAATTTAATAAACACGTGTACCATAGTAAGAATTATATGAATTTGAAGACACGTGATCGAAGAAACATTCAATTTTCAAAATATGTAATGTAATAGGGTGAATTTAATAAAGTACATTTTCAGTATTTGTATAAAATACTTTGAACAATATATCTGAAAGGTATGGAAAAGATTAGGAGCCGCTCCCAAAAACAAAAAGGCCTTTTAGAGCTATAAAAAACACAATTTATTTCTGACATATCGTTAGCCACGCTGGGTATCGAGAAACCCAGTAAAATTTGAGAAACTCTTTTATTTTCTTTACAAAACTTGTTGCACAACAATAAATTAATTTCAAGACTCACCCATCGACACAATGAGCAGCAGTAAGAACATGCATGGTAGATATTAGGGAACCCCCACAAAAGAATACTCCATTTTTTGTATTTATTACAAGTGCGGCCTGAAAATAAAAGTCAATTTGTGTAAAATATATAACAAACGATTTTCTACAGGAGGGGAAAAACAGATAAGTTTTCTCTTTTCGTACATGTGTGGTTCTACAGATATTTTAAAGAACGTCTTTACTGCTTCAAATCATCATTTCTTGTTGTTATCTTCCATTTGTTTTTCGTATATTTTTACATACAAGACTGGCTGTTATAGATGGTCACGTTTATCTTATAATTTATGCTAAGTAATCGCTGCTCCTTCGTTTTTCTCCACTTTTTCTCAATTTACGATTAACGAATTGTGATCTAACAAAATGGGATATTGTAGTAACATTATTCGGAGATTGCGTGTAGACTAAGAACATTTCAACGACATAAGGAGACCAGTAGCGATTCGGGTTGATTTACTTAGAGGTAATTGAAGTGCCTTATTTCCATCTTACGTTAACCACGAAAACGCATTGCTCATTACAATAGCGACGGAATTCGTTTTACAAAATTATACAGCTTGTCACTGTGCTACTCTGTAGTAGTTCTTAAGCAAACTAAAGGACTTGCTCAGTTGTTAGTTATTCATACCGAGCGGCATGGCTTAGAGGTCTAGACCATTGCTTAGCATTCGGGAGGACGCCGGTTCGATTCCGGGTCCGTCTGGCTTTGTCCAAGTTTTTCTGTGGTTTCCTTGGATCACTTAGGCAAATGCTGAGGCAGTAATATTCCACAGATAATCTTTCATTCTCTTCTGTCTTCATTTCGTCGGTCTCATCTTTCTTGCCCGAGACACCACCCACCCATTCCCACGATTCCTGAAAGCAGGCTGAAGAGGGCCTTCCTCCCTACTTTCCGGCGTAGTCCGGAGGGACTGCCCGCCCACCAGCATTACTGGCTGGTGGGAATGAAACACCCAAAAGTTTAAAGTTTTTAGTTATGTAGCTTTGAAGACGTTCGGAATACAGCCGTTTTCACCACAATATGATTCACCAGCGTGGTTAAGCCGGTCCTGTGCGTGAACTGCCACTGTAGGTGTGCACGAAATACCGTACGCACTATAAAAACTCTACAGATACATCGATGGAGAATGTAAGAAGTGCTGGTTATCGATCACATAATGTTTACGATAAAAATTAATTAAATAAGTACATTTTTTCGTCGCTATAGTATGGACCACTTTGTAGATTACACCTCAACATTCAACACCATGTATGTTATTGAACAACTCTTGTCGATTTTGCTTGGACTTTTAGCTACTTACGTATAGCGAATTGGTACAAAGTAAATTTGAGCTTTTGTACCAAATTGTTATCTATAGGAAAACGATTTCTTGAACCGTTTGTCTCGTTTTTATATACGTGGTCGCAATTTAAATGTTCCCAAGTGACTTTTATGATTCTAGTCGTAATCTGTCTTGTTGAGAGCGTAACAAAAAATAGGAAGGAAATAATAAGGCAATGACAATGAGAAGAAAATAATTTTTTTTTTCGGTTGTTTGCGTAACAGTCAATCTGCTGTTAAGAGAAAGTACTTATGTACTTTATTTAATAAAACAAATAATCCAAAATGTAATTCTATTATTGCAGGAGAATTATCTAAATCTTATTGAATAATAAATAAAAATGATGCTGACCAATGCGGGCACGATAGCTTTTTGCCGTTTGTCGACTTTGACCTAATTCAATATAATCAATAACCAAACTCGATTTAATGCAGTATACTTAAGACGATTTTAATTTAAGGTTAGATCCCAATATTTGATAATAATATACCTATAATTACATCATCCGTATAAATAACAAGTCTTCACTAAACTAAAATGTCCCGAAACAAAAAAATCCTCAACAACATCAATCTTATCATCCGACCAGTAAAAATTTGCCTACATTTTCAAATTGTTTTTAGCCTTAATAAAAGCCTTAAAACCAATCTCCTAGTATTTCAAAATTTCATACTTTGAAATAGCAGAGAGACATATAATAGAGTTATTTCTAAAATTTTTATTCTTCTAACCACTCATTCCTTATTTCTTCTATATGGTTTGAAATCAAAGCCACAAAGGGGTCCAAAGTTACTTATTTATTTAAAAAAAAAAAAACAAGTTTTCGTTAGAGTTGTGGGGTATTCACAAGGTTAATTATTCTGATCTGATAACGATTCAGTGGGGTAATAATTTGAATGCACTTTACTGAATTAACCCCAGGCTTAATAAAAAGGATTCACCTAGGAATTAAATGGATACTATATACTATATTTTCTCTTTTGACATGAAATCCAAAAACGCGTCAGTTTTATAATGCATATTAACTAGATACTTCAAATCATCGTCTTCATCCAAGTGTCGTCAGTTCTGAAACTGGTTGGACACGCACCTCCACTCTTTTCTATCCTGAGTCCTACAAACTTATCTCGTCTATTTATTATTGACTTCCATAGCGCCCTACACCTTCTCATTTCTAACCTCTTCTATCCACGGTAACACCACATTTGGTATGTTTCTATACGGTTTTAACAATCTCTTTTGAATTTTTGAATTAACCGTTCCCATGCATAGAAGTGATTCTTTTTGTTAAAAGCAGCTTAACCCTGTGCTATTGTTTGTTTTATATCCCTACTCCTGCCCCTTCTCTCCTTATTTATCTGACATTCTAGTTACCGAAAATCAGCGACTTCTAATATTTCGTCTCCTATCTTTATATCTACTTTTTCCCTGGTTGTTCTTCCCTTGCATACGAATATTTTTGTTTTACATTTATATCATACTGTTTTGTGAAAGACCAACGCAACTTACCTGATAGGGTAGAGAATTAGGTCGCGCTTCTTCTCCACCAACTATCCTCGCAGCAATTGCGGGAGGAGCTGGCGATCCATTGAACAGGGGATCGGGATGATTGGGTGTGATTGTCACTAGGTTCATTTGGCACTACGATAAGAAAACACCTTAGATTTGATTTTCAAAAATATAATTATGGTTGCTAAAAACGTACCTGAATTAAAGTTAGAAAATTTAAGATGACTATTATGTACAACATGTTTAAGGTAGACGTATTTGTTTAGTTGCTAACTTTGGTAACGGTTTTCTCTTTTATATCGAAATCCTAAGGCCATGATAGTTGGGGTTAAAAGTGGATTCCCTGAAAATAATAAAGAAATTAGCAAAAATGGGGTAGTTTAGGCAGTAGGTACTTTGGACGTTACAATAATCATGTTTACATGGTACAATGATTTGTGAATTTTAGAAGAAATTTTTGTAGGACTTTTAATATATTAATTAATTTTTACCACTATAGATAACCTCAAATTAATGAAGAAAAATTATTACTGCTGTCATGCTCTCACCGGGAATCGAACCCAGGTTATGCACTATTTCTCTACCACTAACTTAAGATTTAAAAATGAATTCAAAAATTTAATCCACAATGATTTATTTCATTCTTAAAATAACATAGGTACCAACAGACAATATAATTAAAGGAAATCAGTGGGTACTACCTCCAGCGAGGTGGTTAATTCCCTAAAATTTATGACGAGCTTTGCTAGACCGAAGAAAAAACTATGAAAGAATGTTTTAGGCATTTACACGAATTGCTCCTACTGTCTGAGAGGTGTCGAAGTAGCATTTACTTATGTTTAGTAGGTATTTACTGTTTAGGAATGTAAACTTCTTCGTCTTAGTCTACGGGGGAGGTATTACTGAAGTAGATTTTCCATATAGATACCCTTCCCAGCCGATGTGTAAATCTTTTTTCTTTTTAATATTGGTATAAATCGTAAGGAATTAGACCAAAACAGTAACCGAAAAAAACAATCGAAATTTCTTTGAACGTTTCGCCACTTTATTCTAGCTTCTTCAACAACTCATTTCAACTCTTCCTCTCGTTGTAACATTTTTTGTTACCTGGTGTAAGATTAGTCAATCGATTTGGACTTTGGACAAGATTTAGACTTTTCTCAAGGAAATAATGAAATTTCTAATGTAAACGATAAAATGCTGTAAAATCAAATGCAAAATAAACCAAATAGTTAATTCCTTATATTCAACTGAAAGTAATTTCTAAGAAGTAATCCATGATTCTGTTGAAAACTGAAAATGAAATTTATTTTAAACAATAAACAATGTGTGATGACGCCATCCAGCATTCACCCATATGACACTTCTTAATGACAGAAAATCCACCCCTTTGTTCTGTCGGAAGAATCTTCTAGCAGGATAGCTGACTAGTCCGACTGTCCTGCTAGACTTTTGGGTGTTTCATTCCCACCAGCCAGTAATGCTGGTGGGCGGGCAGTCCCTCCAGACTATGCCGGAAGGTAGGGCGGAAGGCCCTCTTCAGCCTGCTTTCAGGAATCGTGGGAATGGGTGGGTGGTGGTTCGGGTGAGAAAGATGAGACGGACGAAATGAAGACAGAAGAGAATGAAAGATTATCTGTGGAATATTACTGCCTCAGCATTTGCCTAAGTGATCCAAGGAAGCCACAGAAGAACTTGGACCAAGGCAGACGGACCCGGAATCGAACCGGCGTCCTCCCGAATGCTAAGCAATGGTCTAGACCTCTAGGCCATGCCGCTCGGTCGCCTGCTAGACGAACCTCCCGATATTTATATCTGTCCTTGTAGCAGGACTGAATGAAATTCCTGCAGTTGTTTGTTGACAGTCTTTAGAGTAGGGTCTCATCTTAAGTAATAAAACTTGAGAACTGAAATTTGCGAATTATACAGAATTTTTTTCAAGGAATCCAATGCTACCGCTTCTGTTCTCTTGTGCAATGTGTAAATATTTTCACATTGTTATGCATACGCCCTGTCGGCAGGTTGCTTTGAAGCGTTTTTAATTGCCTGAAGGCCTCTTGGGCATTTTATTATTAAGGTTTATGCAGCCCTTCTAGGCCGAACGGCATGGTCTAGAGGTTTAGACCATTGCTTCGCATTCGGGAGGTATTGGGTTCGATTCCGGGTCCGTCTACCCCGGTCCAAGTGTTTATGTGGTTTCCTTGCATCACTTAAGTAAATTCTAGGGTAGTAATATTCAACAGGTGATGATCTATCACTCTCTTCCGTCTCATATTTCTCATCCTATCCATTCCTAAAAGGATGCTGAAGATGGTCTTCCGTCCCACTCTCCGGTAAATCGCGGAAGAACCGCCCGCCCACCAGTATTAGAAATTGGTGGAAATGGAATACCAAAAAGTTAGAGTTCTAATGGACAAACCGCTATTGCAATCGATGGTTATAATTACATAATTAGACATTAATTTCGTGAAATTTTTTAATTCGTTATATAAAAATCGGTAATTTTGTTTCACAATGCCTTAACCTTTGATTTTCTCTCAGATCAATATCAGACTGTTTGAAAGAACGAACCGAAAAAAATTGCAAATATCGAAATTGAATTTAGTGTGCTAATGGAACGTGCCTTTGGCGAAGAATGTGGTAAAGTCTTCTCGGTCTATTCCGTGCTGCAAATCAAACAATTGAAGCATTAAACCGCATTGCACAACTTCTTTTTTAATCTTGATGTCGATACTCTTTCTACGATCTCCATCCATTTCCTTTTTTATGTGCATTTAGACTTTCATTATCAATTTCTTAAGAAAAAAGTTCTTCCTTTTTCGTCTGGTAGTCAATTACGATTTCTAAGTTACAATAAATAAAGTACAATCGGGACAAACATATCGGTATGTAGGTACTTTTAGAATTCATGTATTGATATCATCGCAGTAGGTACTGGTTAATTAAATTAATTATCATTGAGATGCACTGTAATGTATCTGTAACACATCGATTGCTATGGTTTGCGGAAGCAGTTTTTGTAGATACGAAATACTTTCCATTTTAGAGAAAGAAACAATGAAAGCTTTTCTCTATTATTTAATTAATAACACGAATTTCTTTAAGGATGTAGGTACGCCTGATTGTCAAATCCAAACTGAATTACCAGAACCTTCGATTTTTGCTTAATTATAATTTTTAAAAATATAAATTTCTACCCTGTATCTTTCTAAAAAATATTTAATATTGTGACTGTGACATAAGAACACTATTTAAAAAATTATTTTATGAAATATTTTAGTTAAGAATCGACTTTTTCAATCGATTACTACAATCTTATAGAGTTAGTAAAATGCAATTTCTAGAAATTTCGGAATATATAAGCGGTTTCAAGAAATGTAGCAATTGGCGAAATTCCAAAATTAATTTTTGCAATCCATTATTTTTGTGGTGCAACTTTGTTTGTAAAGAAAACAATTTTGACAAAATCTTCCAAAAACTACAAACGAAACTCACTTTTAGTAATAGCTTTCATCAGAACCATGAAGTTTCAAAATCTATAATAAGTAAATGGACTTTTCCTTCAAACAAAAGAAAATACAAAGTTTAGACGTGGCCAAGCCGAGAGCGTTTTGTAATTTTATTATATTTATTACTTATGTAAGTCAAAATTGTGTTAAAAATATGTATCAATACTGGCACTAAAAATTTATTAATACAAGTTAAAAAAGGATGTACTTACCAGTGTTAATGCTGGTGAAACATGTTTCTTAAAGCACTTCACGAAGTCCACTTGATAACACGATCACAATCACGAAAATATTTCTTATTTATTAACAATAAATCACTAGAGACAATTATTGTTATTCGTTCCAGAGGGGGACTCGCCGACCAAGGAGTCGTTTTCGAGTACAGAGTCGGAGCAAGAGTTCAAGAAGAAGTATCAGTTCTTGACTCACAGAATGGTCCACAGGAAGTCTTGTCTCGAAATGTACAAGCGTCAAACTTCGAATTCATTCGGTAAGTCATTTACAATTAGTCAAGTACGTGTAGTATAAAAATGTTCAACGTTGCGAAGATTGTTGTGCAACCGTCAAGGAACGTGAATTTCCAATAATAATGTGAAATGCTGGCTTTGATCTTTCTATTAGGTACATGAGTTTATAGGTACATACCTGCCTACTACCTTTGTATTTACCACTAGAAAGTCTGCAACAGACAAACGATTTGAGGAGAATTTCACGTTTCAGGCCTTGGTCAAATCATTTATAGTTTTTGTCTTTTTTTTATTTGTTTCGGAAAGCGGAACTAGATACAAAACTGACCAGCGGGATTGAAATTATATTATTATTTAATGGTAATTTAAATCAATTGAGGAGTATTGTTTGTTTATTTGCGTATTGGGGACCCTGATGGTAAACAGTCTTAAATATTGTTTATATTTAGTGACCAATAGAGTCAGATAGAATGTCACATCTTCCTTACCGTTGTCCATAGTGCATATCATTCAACCCTGTGGAAAAAAGTGACATTAATCAATCATTTTTCATCATTAATTCTTGTGATGCTGCGTACGTAGGTCAAAGTGCAAGATCCGCTAAAACACGTATCCCAGAACATACCTACTCAATTAAAAAAAGCAGCCGGGTTTATTATAGTTATTAAGAACATTCTGCCAAAAAACCTTATATGTATATAATTTCGAAAGCCAAAAGACTATATTATGTAGTGAGCACAAAATTTAATGTTTAATTTAGAAAATAATTTATGCAGGGCCTATTTAGACTATGTTATTTCATTATTAATTAGTTTAAATAATTTAAAAAAAAAAATTCAGAGATCCTTGGTAAAAACTTAAACGAGTTAATAATATTAGCATGTCTTATAATTTAGGGGGAAACGTAGAAGGCGATTAGGGCAACCATCAAGGTAAGTTAAAATGGTCATGCGTTTCACCACCTTAACTCACTTCTGACTCCCGTCAATGATTAATTGTTTCTGAATGCCTATTATTATTATTACCTCTCGTAGTTTAGTGGTCAGAACATTGGTGCGTAAAGCCAAAGGTCCCGGGTTCGATTCCCGGCGAGGGTGTGACAACAGCAACAATTTTTCCCTCATTAATTTGAGGTAGCGTGTAGTGGGTAAAAAAATCAAAAATGAATTTTCAGAATAATATTTCATATTATTATTACTCCTATCATTGAAATAATAACTAATTGACCTACTTACTGAGTAGTAGGTCATAGCATGCAATTTTAAACAAATAATTTGGATGTACAAACTTTCTCTTTTACCTGAATACCCGCCACTGTCTAATAATTACTTTTACACGAATTATACGTAAAAAAGTACAGAAAGAAGTGGACCTAAATTCATGTTAACTCATAAAATAAAACTACACGTTTTATTTCAAACTTGAAACCATGGACAAGTTAGAAGATAGTGTTCTCAAATTTAGTTATTTTTGTATAAATGCGTAGATAATGTCGAAGTTTGGAGTACCTACAAATTGTTTACGAGAGATAGCATTCGTGACCAGGTTACATTATTTCATGTACTCTCAACCACTTCCAACGTTGTATAGGAGAAGTTGTTGGAAAAAGTGTTCCGTAAACAAACTTCTAACTTTATAGAAAACTCTCAAGTGTCATCCCTTAAGGATTGAAGCAGAAGTTAAATAGGTTTGATGCCTATGTACCTATACAATATCTTGAGTGAAAAAGTGTTTCCAATTACTTAAAATAAATCAATAAGTGTGAAAAATGTTGCTACTATAGTAAGATTTGTTGTTACTGCAAACAAAGTTATCATTAAAGTGACCAATTTTCATCCCATTCCTATGTCAAAACATATTAAAATATGGAAGAAAAATACTCCAAACGTAGTAGGAACGTAGTACCTTCTTTCTTCAATTGTCCATGTAAAACCAAGCTTTGTTTGTTATGATGCAATTCCTTCACTTTTGATTGTTTAACAATTTATCTTCACTTTATCTTTTTCTGGTCTGCTTCTTTAGCGTTTTCTTGATGTGATAACAATATTTGATTTACATGTCTTGAAGTTTTTCACCATTGCTTCTTAAGTTGGTGGATTCGGTTTATTGGTTAGTTCTAGGATTTTTACTTTGATGTTGTCATTCTTTTTTTGGTTTGTTTTTGTTTTCAAGGTCCATCTGGACATTAAAAAACAACTGATTACAGTGACTTTAATGATAATTTTATTTGCAAAGACAAGAAATCTTAATACACTAGTAATATTTTTAAAGTTAGATGGGATGAACAGGGGAGTCAAGGTAGTAAATGTTGAATTTTTTCTAGCAAATGTGATTTTTAGTTACCAATTTATATATTTCCAAATGACAGTACTTATAGTATTTGTTTAATTAGTATTTGCCCTTGCTATTTATGTCGTTCGTACATTGCGTCATTGTCAGGGGTGTACTTAGGACGCGTAAGAGTGACACTCGGTTTTTTAACTTTGATCGTCGGCCTAAGTACGGACTCTATATGTACAAATTCCGCTCGCTCTCTTGTGGTAAGAAAATGAGAAAAACCGAACAATTCCAATATAAGTCAATAACACCGTTAGCAAGAGAATCATTTAGCCATTCTTTATTCCACGTAAAAGTATTTCAAAGATTTTCGTTTTATTACTTACACAAAAGAACTGGCTGTTTTTATTAACCTTTACTCACCACCGACGAAGCGTAGCGACAAATCGGCAACGGTTAACAATTATGTATACTTGTATACCAATTTGTGAACCATCGATTTTCAGGCATTTATTAACCGGAACCAACAGACTTTGAAATATTTTTGTTAAAATTGCCGTTTGGAAAGAGCTGGTAAAAAGTCACGGCCAACTTTAGAAAAAAAAATACCACATGTGCTACCATAGTTGGTAACAAACGTCAAGGTAAAGTCGCCCAGGAAAAATTAGGTCTACGATTGGTATTACATAAACTCTTATTAATCAATTAGTAGAAGAAGCAGAGGGTGTACATAGGATTTGTAGATTTAGAAATAGCTTTTGATAATGTTAAATATACTTAATAATGTAGGGATGAGTTACAAAGATAGAAGAGTGATACTTGGTTTGCCTAAAGAACAGCAGGCAGTTATAAAGATGGGGCTGCAAGGTAGAGAAGTAGATATTAGGAGGGGAGTCAGACTGGGATGCACACTGTCACCGCTACTTTTTAATCTATACATCGAAGACGCGATCAATATCTTTAAAGACAGTACAACTGTAGGGATAGATGTACAGGGGCAACTGATTAGTATGCTTAGATTTGCAGGTGATATAGCAGTATTAGCATCTAGCAAGGAAGTGTTAGAGATAGCTTTAAATAAAATGGAAGGGGTATTGATAAAACAGTATTCCATGAAAATAAATAAAAGTAAAACGAAAACACTGGTATGCCAGGGTAGAAAAATTAGAACAAGTGGCTGATTTTAGGTATCTAGGAAGTCAGATATGTCAGGATGGAAGGAGTAGTAGGGATATCAAGTAAAGGATAGCGCAGGGTCGAGTCGCCTTCAATAAAAAGAATCACTTTACGCTCGTGAACGATTACTTTAGAAATTCGAAGAAGATTGTTAAAGGTGTATGTTTTGAGCACGGCGCTGTACGGATGCGAAACATGGACTGTGACCGCGGCGGCAAGGAAAGATTAGGAGCGTTCGAAATGTGGTGTTACAGGCGAATGATGAGGATAACGTGGATAGAGAAGGTTAGAAATGAAGAGGTATTAGAAAGAGTAAGAGAACAGAGGACTCTAGGGAAGTCAATAAAAAATAGGCGAGATAGGTAGGTGGGACACCTTCTCAGGAATGAACGTCTAGTCAGAGACATATTAGAGGCAGAAACAGGAGTTAGGAGAGGTAGAGGTAGACCTAGATTAGATTACTGTTCGCAAATAGTTAAGGATATGGATTGTTCTAGCTTTAGGGAAATGCAAAGATTAGCTCAGGATAGGAAAGAGTGGAGGTGTGTGTCTAACCAGGCTTAGGACTGACGACCTTATGACGATGATGAGAAGAAGAAGTGCATAAAAAACGTATCCATTCTTTTAAAATGATTACGACTTCCTGATATATGTTATTGGTTGATTATTCTCTCGTTAAATTTGAATAGGTTCTGTGAAATTTTCTAAAGTGGGTTCCCGATAATAAAGATTCTATGATAACATCGTGTAAGCATATCAAGCGCATTTCATTGTTGAGCAAATTGTTTTACAAAAAGGATGAAAGTTTCTAAAAGCAAAAATTGTCTAACTAAATGTGGTCTTTCTACTTTTTGAGTTGAAATTGATGCCCAATAATTTAATTATCAAGTATACTTACGATAAATAGATTATTACAAAAAGGTAAATAGAGAAAGCAAAGAATTTTACACTAAATTATGTCTACTGGGTTACTGTCGAACTGGCGCTCGTCATCATCATATTAATGAAAAGTTACTAAAAAAATTTGGAATTTAGAACTTGATAATGGCGGAGATTTGCGTACACTTCTCCCATTTCCTTGAAATTGATTATTACTAGTATCAGTTTGTTGTGTATTTTTTTGCTTATGTGTTGTTTATTAAACTTAAAGAATAATAAGGCGTCAGATATAGATGGGATACAGGGGGAAATTGTAAAACATGCAGGACAAGAGGTTAGAGATCGTATATTTAAGCTAGTTAGTCACATTTACGAGACGGGCAAAGTTCTAGAGGATTATAAACGGAACGTTGTAGTAACCATACCTAAAAAGAGAGGCGCGGATAGGTGCGAGACATTTAGAACAATTAGCTTACCTTTCCATGCGTCAAAAATCTTAACTAGAATTGTAAGAGGATGACGGAGAAAAGGGCGGAAGAACTATTAGGGGAAGATCATTAGGGTTTAGAAGAAATAGAGGAATGCGGGAGACTATTCTAGCTGTACGGGTAACAATAGAAAAAACGATAGAAAAAGGAGAGAGTGCGTACATAGGATTTGTAGATTTAGAAAAAGCTTTTGGCAATGTTAAATGGGACAAGATGTTAAATATACTTAAAAATGATTAGAAGCGTTCGAAACGGCGAATGATGAGGATACTGTTGATAGAGAAGGTTAGAAATGAAGAGGTATTAGAAAGAATAGGAGAACAGAAGACTCTACGGAAGTCAATAAAAAGTAGGCGAGATAGGTAGGTTTGACACCTTCTCAGGAATGAAGGTCTAGTTAGTGACATTAAGAGTGGTAGAGGTAGACCTAGATTAGATTACCGTTCGCTAATAGTAATGGATGTGGGTTGTTTTACTTTTAGGGAAATGCGAAGATCCAAAACTCGGCACATATTTCTGTTACACCCTGTATAAGGTTACTTGTGTACGCAAAGGCAGCGCTCTGGGAAATTAACTGGAAAACAATCTATTTACATAGTTCGTAACAATATCGGGAATTCTACAAGTGAAGTTAAAAAAGCAAATAAGTTTAGAATTTGTATGCCATTCCGATATTACTATTTAGCCAATCAAGCAGTTCATTTGAATTGTAAATCGTAGAACAATTGAATTTGTTTTTGGGATCGATATTAAATACACGTATCGTATTATTTCTGAACTAGTATTAGGTATGCCTGTGGGAATAAATCTCACGGTGATTGTTCTCTTTAAATTTTCCAACAGATCAACAATTTGCTTATCATTGTTGTACGACTTTTTATATATTGTTTGTGCCATTTACGAAATAATTCCGTTTACACATCAACACCATTCCCGATTTAAGGTTGTCACGTAATTCTATTATTCTCCCTATCATGTGGCAGCGTTAATTACGTAGGCATCGAGTATAATTATATAATCAGCTAACACATATATTGTTCTGTGTTTACTGGTTGTACTGAAACTGTTGCTAACCCAAAACTACAGAGAAATGACGAGGATACCGTAGATAGAGAGGGTTAGAAATTAGGAGGTATTAGAAAGAATAGGATAATAGAAGACTCTATGGAAGGAAGATAAATCGGTAGGACTCTTTCTCAGGCATGAAGGACTAGTTAGAGTCATATTAGAAGCAGGAAGAAGAGTCAAAAGGAGTAGAGATAGACCTAGGTTAAATTACTGTTCAGAAATAGTTAAGGATGTGGGTTGTTCTAGTTTTAGGGAATCGCGAAGATTAGCTCAGGATAGGAAACAGTCTTAGGGCTGACGCCCTTATAATGATATGATTGTATTTTTGCAGTATTATATATGCTAGGACCTAGAGATAGCTTTAAATAAAATGGAAGCGGTACTGACAGATCAGTATTGTATGAAAATAAATAGAAGTATAACTAAAATACTGGTATGCAGGGGAAGAAAAGGTAGGGAAAAAGCGAGTATAAAGATAGGAGACGAAAAATTAGAAGAAGTGGCTGATTTTAGATACCTAGGAAGTCAGATAAGTGAGGATGGAAGGAGTAGTAGGGATATAAAGCAGAGGATAGCGCAGGGTCGTGTCGCCTTTAATAAAAAGAAGTCACTTCTATGCTCGCGAACGGTTAATTTAGAAATTCGAAAAAGGTTGTTAAAGGTGTATGTTTGGAGCACGGCGTTGTACGGGTGCGAAACATGGACAGTGGGAGCGGCGGAAAAGAAAAGGTTAGAAGCGTTCGAAATGTGGTGTTATAGGCGGATGATGAGGATATCGTGGGTAGAAAAGGTTAGAAATGAAGAGGTATTGGAAAGAATAGGAGAACAGAGGACTCTATGGAAGTCAATAAAAAATAGGCGAGATAGGTTGGTAGGACACCTTCTCAGGCATGAAGGTCTAGTCAGAGACATATTAGAGGCAGAAACAGGAGTTAGGAGGAGTAGAGATAGACCTAGATTAGATTACTCTTCGCGAATAGTTAAGGATGTGGGCTGTTCTAGTTTTAGGGAAATGCGAAGTTTAGCTCAGGATAGGAAAGAGTGAAGGTGCGTGTCCAAACATTCTAAGGACTGATGACCTTATGATGATGATATATGCTATTATCTTAATGGAATGATGAAAAAAGAGGTTGAATATTTAAAAATGTCTATCGGTAGGTAAATGAAATACAAGAGTCTTCTTCAACTAAAGGCGAACCATGAATAAAAGGCAAAATCTGGAATGCCATAAAATTCCATTCATAAAACTAAATTATTCCATTTACTAGTTAGTAGTTAGTAATACACCCTTATTAAAATTAAACAAATTCCCTCTTTCCAAAACTGTAATAACTTTTTGAAAAAATATCCAGTCAACTGCAAAGGTAACAAATGAAGAATCTCATTACTAAATTTTTAGTAGGTACTTAACATATTTTATCACCTCAATGCGACGAAATAATTGTTGTGCGATTAATTTTAATTCTTTGTAATCAATAACGTTCAGTGTTTTATTCATACTTCGCTTTTATCATCATTAAAAACTTATTTCAAAAGATGCTGTTTTGTATTTACGGACGCTTTTCAATTTAATTCCTTTTTAGTTTTTGAATAAAGCGAGCGTCTAGGAATACTTATGTATGACCCTTTCTAATCACTACGATATGTTTTCGTGAAAGTTGATTGTAATGTGTGTAATCGAGGCTTATTATGTTAATAAAAATCAATTTACTTGCAGCAGGTATAATCATTTCGAAGAACTTTTTTACTTCATATTATGCAATAAAAATTTATTAAAATGCGATTGGTATACGACTGGTTACGTAATTAGCACATAAGATATTCATTACACTTTTGCCCAAGCATTTCAGTTATTATGCTGCTTTTTAAGTTAAAATTACGAAACATAAACAGAAGATAATAAAAGTTGCCTTCTATTATGCTAGTGTGTGTAATGCGGCCGACATTTGTCAAAATATTTTCATAGGAGAAACCTTCTCTGTTAATTATTTTAGTCATGAAATTGTTAATTCAATCCAAATGTGCTAAAACTGAATAAACTCGTTTCGTCGAAAGCTTTGGGCCGGTGTTATTTTTTAAATCGAGAATTGAACCTTTAGTAGAACGTATCTGGCAAACTATTAGAGATAGCGCAAAAATTCTTGCACCAATGGATGGCCCGCGTCGTCGCGAACAGGAAAAACTTAATTTCGAAAGAAAATAAAATTTTAAAAATTTTGAAAATTTTGAATTTTCGATCGGCGCGGATTTCGACCGCACACATGCTATAATGTGCGCACTGAGCCGGGGCATCCGTCTGTGAAAGAATTTTTCCGATAAGTCCTACCGTTTTTCCAGCTACAGCTGGCAAAACGTCGGTCTTAGGAGCTGTGGGCTCGCAAACATGGCCGCAATTAAAAATCCATATCCTCCGCAAATGTACGTCCGATCCGTACCAAACTGGGCTCGTTCGAAGCGCAATGAAAGCGGCAAGTTTTCGACTGAAGCAGTTAAAAATTGTGACACTCCTGGTCCGCGTCAGAGCCGACCCAATCCGCAGAATTTACTTTTTGTTCTTTTTAGTGTTTTTCTGAGGCCACAAGATGGCCCCCATTTCCGGACTGAGTGGTCCGATCGCAATAGGGGTACCTTCAAAATTTTCTAGAGCTACTGCGCTCTACGCTGAGACCAAAATCGCCCACTTACGAGCTTCCGTTTAGGAGTTATTGCTGTTGGAAGTTGTGGCAAAATGTTATTTTCGAAATCGAGAATTAAATAATTAGGAGAACATATCTGGCGAACTATTGAAGATAGCGCAAAAATTCTTTCACCAAAGGCTGGCCCGTACCCAAGTGTACAGGCAAAATGTAATTTCGAAGAAAAAAAAGTTTAAAAATTTTTGAAAATTTTGATTTTTTCATCGTCACCGANGGAGAACATATCTGGCGAACTATTGAAGATAGCGCAAAAATTCTTTCACCAAAGGCTGGCCCGTACCCAAGTGTACAGGCAAAATGTAATTTCGAAGAAAAAAAAGTTTAAAAATTTTTGAAAATTTTGATTTTTTCATCGTCACCGAATGCGACCGCATTTGGCCCCTAGCGAATTATTCTGTTTGTGTGGGGGGTGGGGGGAATTTTGCGCAACCGCTACTTTATTTTTCCAACTCGTTTTTATAAGGCACCGTCTTACTTTGGGGTATTTGGCTCCGCAAATTAACCAGAAACAGCTGGTATACACGAATGATTTTCGAGTTACTCAAGCAGTTTTAACCAAAGGCGTTTTTACACGAAATTATTATCAATAACAGAAGTTAAAAAAGCCATCTGTGCACATATGGGGTGGGGGTAGGATCCGCGGGTATCCCGGTACATTGACGTTTTTTTAAATTTAAGTGCAAGGGTTAAGGAGAAGTTGTTCGATACTATAGCTCGAAATAATAATATTTTAATCTTTTTCTTCTTTCACTCAAAAGTTATTAAATGACTTCGCCTTCTTAAATTGGCCCAGGTGTATTTTTATTAAACCTTGATAATTATACAATTCAGTTAAGTAGCAGGGAACAATTTGATTTGCTCGTTTTGTGGACAAGCATTGTAATCAAATCAAACTACGGTTTGACGAGTTAATTGTCAGTAAACCGAGGTGTGTAGCCGCGGTGACTAAACTTATAAATTCTTTTGATTATTTGGTAACAGTTAAACGTAGTTAACCTTCATAAATTGGAAAATCGGTGACAATTTCTGCCACCTCGACCTTTTACGTAGGACAGTAGGCGTCTGTGACTAAAAATATTACATTCGGAGACAATTTAATTAAAGCCGAACAGAAGGGAAAGTCAAAGAATCGTAGAGACAGCTGATTGAGAACTGGGTTGTCGCGGAATCGGCTGTGTTTTAGACGCCCCGACGTCATTATGCTAATTTTGGACCATTCAGGAATGTATCCCAAGAATAAATAGGGTTTCCTTAAATTCATTCGCTTACAGTTGTAGTTATATGTACCTATATGTTGACAATGTTTGCATGAAGTTGGACAGTAAACAGTTTGAAGTTCGATTTATTGTGTTTGAAAGTTATTATTGAAAGTAGAAATTGATTGGCAAAATGGTTCTAGGTACGTGTTTCATTCATTAAAATGTGACTGTTCTTGTTTATGTGTGTAATAATTGCAGTGCAGCATGCTAAGTTACATTCAGGTTAGAACAATCCAGTCGATAATAAAAAACGAAAAAATGAGTAGATTAGTATTATAGAAATTGTGAGAAGAAAAAACAATAAAATTATGAAATTTGAAACCTTTGGGTTTTAATATGGTTAATCTAATTCACTAAATTATATTCATATCAGAACGTAATTCTTAAAAGCACATAATCAAAGTCAAAAAGTCTATACGATTATCAAAACATAACTAACTTAAGTTTAAAAAATTAATAAGGAAGCCCTAGAAAGGCATTAACTTTTTTCATTTGTTTAGAACATTTAGTTTTATAGTATAAAATTTTCAAAACGGTCCTAAAGCCATGTTCTTCAGCTTCGATCGCATCAGCACGCGTAGACAATCCGACAGAATTCCAATTAATTTCCTTAATACCTTTCAACGGTATTTAACGTTTAAGTAAATTGTGAGCAAATACTTTTTTTAAATTCATTTCAAATTTCTTTTTTAAAGTTGTTCCATTAAACAATACGTCAACTACATTAAAAATGTCTTTGGTTATATAAACCCCTAAAACCCACGTTTATGTTTTAATTATGTTTTTATGAACAAGTTCAATAAAAGTTAACATTCACCTATAAAACTGTAATGTTGTTTGACTCATAATAATTTGTTTGCTATCTATCTAAAATATTGTAATTTAATGCTTCGCTTACATACATACACTTATATGTTTACTGCCGTTTTTTTACTATATGCTTCAAAATTAATGCTACACATTTTCTTGCAAACTACTGAACCGACTTTCTTTTTTATTTTTTAATGTAGTCTGCTTTTTTATTAAAGTCGATGTTCCTGAAATTAGTTTATAATTTTCGGTTATGGTCATACACTGAGTGTATGCTTTCGATGATAGCTTTTTTATTTGAAATTTGTCGCACATCCTCTCATGTGCTACAGGTAAAACAGCCCCTGGATCGTGCTATAGCCCTATCTTATCCGATCATCCTGTTTTTTGACTCCCGTTATTATCCCTATTGGTAAAGCAGATACAGAACAATCGAGCCTATGGTGTATATAATCATCATCATCATCAGAAGGTCGTCAGTTGTAAGACTGGTTGGATACGTACCACCACTCTTTATTATCCTGAGCTAATCTTTGCATTTCCCTACGAACAGTAATCTAAACTATTCTAATCTACTTCTACCCCTCCTAACTTTTTTCTGCTTCCAATATGTCCCTGACTAGACTTCCGTAGAGTCTTCTGTTCTCTTATTCTTTCAAATACCTCTTCATTTCTAACCTTCTCTATCCACGGTATCCTCATCATTCGCCTGTAACACCACATTTCCAACGCTTCTAACCTTTTCTTTTCCACCGCTCTCACCGTCCATGTTTCGCATCCGTACAGTGCCGCGCTCCAAACATACACTTTTAACATTTCTAAATTAATCGTTCGCGAGCATAGAATCGACTTCCTTTTATCGAGGGCGAGTCGACCCTGCGCTATCCTCTGCTTTATATCCCTCCTACTCCTTCCGTCTTCACTTATCTGAATTCCTAGATACCTAAAATCAGCCACTTGTTCTAATTTTTTGTTTCTTATCTTTACATTCGCTTTTTCCCTATTTTTTTTCCCTTGCATACCGGTCACTAATGCCTACTATGGTGTATCTAATATCCTATCTAATATTTTAAATGCGAATTTGAGTTTCTTTGTTTGGTGTCCTACATTTTGTTCTTTTCCTATAGAGTCTGTTGTGATCACCAACATAGAGACTGAAGAGGTCTCCGTACCTATAGTCGCTTCAGTTTAGTTTTGCTGGTTTTGGATTATAGAGCCAAAATTGTAAATCTTTTACTTTATTATTTATTATTGTCTCTCATTTATTATTATACTACCGATTGCTTCATGAATCATAAGTAAATAATAGTGGCATTGACAAGTAACAAAAGAGAGACAAACTGTTAAGGTAAGGGTATCTTTCTCCTCCTTAGGGAATAAATAATAAAGTGAAAGATTTACAATTTTGACTTTATAATCCATTATTGGCAAAATTAAACTGAAGCGATTATAGTTATGTAAAACTGAGACACACCATAACGCATATTTTTTGAAAAAAAAACAAATATCTATTTTCGATTCAGTATCAAAATTATGTACTTAATTAAAATCAAGAATCAAGACTTTTAATATTAAACCTTTCCTGAACTTCTTCACTGATAATAATCGTCAGCATTTTAGTTCAGTTAAACGTAGCAGCTTTCATAATTGAAGATAAGTGTTCGTGCTATTTATATTTATTTAAAGACCACACGAAAACTTAAAAAAAATGCGTAATCTTCTGTTGACTACTACTCAACTTGAGCATGTTTATTTTTATTCACAAGGAGATCATTACTAAGTACTAATTTTATTTCATTGAAAACACCAATCCCGGATAGCACGCTTGCCAATAAAAAAAGTGACGTATGTACTTATTGGTATACTAATGAGTAAATACTTTTTAAAATCATACTAATGGTTGTACTTACCTACCACTATTATTTGACTAAGAATGTGGTGCAATATTGCATATTAATTCACTATTAAGTAACTAACAATGTCATAGGATTTCATATATTGAATATATATATAATTAAATTAATAAAAATCGAGGGATCGTTAACCTTGTAGGTCGGTTGGTCGTGGTTGCTGTTGTCACCTCTTGTAGTTTAGTGGTAGAACATTGGTGCGTAAAGCCAAAGGTCCCGGGTTCGATTCCCGGCGGGGGTGTGACAACAGCAACAATTTTTCCCTCATTAATTTGAGGTAGTTTGTAGTGGGTAAATAAAAAATCGAAAAAATGATTTCAAATTAATATTAAAATAGTTTTGGGTGTTTCATCCCCACCAACTATTACTGCTTGTGACGGAATGGTTTCGTCAGCCTCCTTTCAGGAATCGTGGGTGGTGGTTGGGGTTAGAAAGATGGTACAGACGAAATGTAGACGGACAGAATAGTAGCATTTGCCTAATTGATTCAAGGAAATCACAGAAAAATTTAGTCCAGGGCTGACGTATCCGGAATCGAACCGGCGTCCTCCAAATGCTAAGCAATGGTTCAAAACTCTAGACCATGTCGCTCGGTTTGAAAAGTCGACATCCTTATGGACCATGTCCAACATTTTTGAATCCCACAAAATGTAGCAATTTACTACAGATGGCGTTCACTATGCTATTTGTAGTCATTAAGAAGTTCATTTCTTTTAAAATGGATAATAGACCTTAATTAGATAATCAAAAATAATGAACTGTTTCGTTTGAGAAATGTCTGCCTTCAACATCAGTTAAGTAGTTTGTTTTTTAGCGCCAGAATCGACCACTGGAGAACACGAAACTCTTCGTAGAAGTTTAGAAGAACTTCTAAAACTAATGCTCGTTGTGTGGTGTAAAGAGAACCAAGCAATTAAAATGGTATCTGCCTCTTCAAATGGTATATAAAATTGATTTTAAACGAGTGTGACTTTGTATACTAATCGTTTTATATCTAATGATTTTTCTGAAACTAATCGAATTTTGGTTTTATTTTGCTTGCTAATCTTACTAAATAATGTAAAAGATTTACTATAATTTGCGGATAACCTTTCAGATGTATGCATAGATCACTCAAGGTCATTCGGAATATTGCAAATTAACTTAAGCCTAAGAATTTTTTTAATATAAAACCATCCTAGTTTTTTTGTACTTACCTTCGTTTTTTATTCAGTAGGTGGACGGATAAATTTAGTAATCTGTTCGCCTTTTTGAAAAATCTAATTTATGTACTGTGGTAACACAGTAGTATTGAAAAGTTTTATAACTTTTTCTTTCTTATAGCCCTATTTTACAATAACGCGAAGATGTTTGTTTATAATCCAGGGATTGTTTTGTTAAATTTTCATTTAGGTTGTTAAATGAACCGGGGAAACTTTTATTACGGTTTCTTTTTAGGAAGCATTCGGAATACTTAAACTTTTTTTTCTACTAATGTGGACAGACTGCTGCTTTCATCTCAATTATTCTTACATTTACATAGATCAATAGAAAATGTAAATTTGCTACCCAATTCTGTTTAAGTAAAGTTGTAAGGGTTGTTTTATACCGACAATATTTATAGGGGGTTATAAATATATGCTATTGAGGTCCATCAAAAAAAAAAACAAAATTGTAAAAAAAGAAGGTTTAAATGTCCCATTCATGAATTCAATATATTTTGAAATCCATCAGATTAGCAAAAATGTTTAAATTCCCTTGTGCCAACGTTCTCTCCAATCCTCGAAGCACTTCAAAAAATCATTTTTTGTGATCTTGTTCAGCTCTTTGGATGCCGTCTTTATCTTTTCAATCGTAGGGAGCGTTGTCCTTTCATGGGCCTCTTCAGTTTCGAGAACAAGAGAAAGTCACAGGGGCAGATCTGGGGAATATGGTGGCTGCGGCATTGTTAGAGTATTGTTTTTAGTCAAAACCTTGCGCACAAGCAACGATGTGTAAGCAGAGGCGTTTTCATGGTGCAAAAGCTAATTTTTGTTCTTCCACAAATTCAGGCGTTTGTGGCGGATTGCTTCGCGCAAATTGCACATAATATTCCCTATTGACCGTTCTACCCTGCGGCAAGAACTCATGATGCACCATGCCCCTGCAATCGAAGAAAAATGTAAGCAAAACCTTCACATTCGACCTAACTTGACGCTCTTTTTTCGGTCTTGGCTCGTGCGGCAGCTTCCATTGGGATGATCGAACTTTCGTTTCCACGTCATAACCATAAACCCATGCTCCATCACCAGTTATGACCCTCTGGAGCAAATTTAGGTCGTTGCGGAAAGAGTCCAACAGTTCCTTAGCAATGTTAATGCGATGCTGGTTTTGGTCGAAATTGAGCAATTTTGGTACGAATTTAGCTGCGCCCCATCTCATGCGCAAATCATTGGTAATAATCGAATGGCAGGAACCAATCGATATGTTTAGGTCCTTAATAACTTCTCTAATGGTGATTCGACATTTTGGACAATACTATTTTCTTCACTTCATCAATCTTTTCGTCTGTTGTTGATGACTCGAGCGTCCGCACGTTCTTCGTCGTTCACATCTTCTCGGCTTCGTGATACTTTTTGAAGAGACCTCGTAGATACATTATGGAGTAAAGAAGTTTTCAAAATTATTAGTTCGTTACCTTGTATATAACAATTCAACCACAGGAAAGAAAGTCATCATTAGCTTAACTTTGTTCGACTTTAAAGAATTTCAAGATGGTGTTCTTGAACCCTGAAACACTACTGGCGCTTTTTGACTTATGCCCTACTGCATTGTGCTACTATGTAGGTAATCGAATTGGAACGTTGCCATTGCACCTGATTTAGCGTTGAATTTAAGCTGGAAATGGCCGTCCATCGTCAGGATCGTCGATTCGCCCTGCACTCGCTTTACTCCGTTCGTTTCGTGCTAACCAGTAACCAGTTTGTAATTTCAGTTAATTTTGAGAAAACGAACTGGAAACTTTCCTCACATACAGTAACTTTAACTGGAAATCTAATGCCAAGTCAGCAATTACAACAAAATGTACAATTCAACGTGGGGAAAAATTTTTCCCTTAAATTCATCGGTTTTGATTCAATTGTATCTTTGATTATTACGAATATAATGAACTATAAAGACTATAGGACTGATTGTATTTTAAGCACCATTACGTGCTCTTCAAACATTTTGTACTATGAAGCAGAATTTCCATAATATTTTCGTAACTTTCCTTTAGTTTCCATAATGATCCTTCCCTTTAAAAAATAATATTTTGTAAATTAACGAAGTTAATTTCTTTATATTAAACATAATTTCCGTCGCATCTTATGCTCTTGCAAACTGTTTATAGGTTAAACGAACCATAAATATTTGCCGTTTATGCATTTCTATACGATAATGAAATAAGAAAATACTTGCTTTTCTCCAATTCATTTTTGCGTTTATGTTCCTCTTTCAAGTATACTTGTTTATCGATTGGATTTATTTCTTTGTATTCCTTTGCGTATTTGGATGAATTTAGTTTTTCCTCTAGTTTTTGTTTGTCTTGTTCTTTTACAATTTTCTCTGCTTCTGGTCATATATCGCTGTTATTCTCTATAATTTGTCTTGTACTTATATACGAAGGAAAGCGAAAGCTTCCAATAATTGTCCCACATCTTCCTCGCGAACGACGCTAGACCCAAAATTGTGGAGTCACCCCACCTTACGGTGTAAAGTCGGACACCCGTATCACCACCCTGTCCTATTTGCTTCTCGTAGTTGATTAATCGATCTTTTTTTGACGTGACAACGTCTTATAATTCGATGGAGCCTGCTACACGCACGAAAAAACATGACTCATGCGGCGTTACCTCGCTCTGAGGCGTTCCATTTAAGGCTTGAAGTGCAAGCGAGAGCGCGGAACGAGCGACAAAGAGGCACAATCGGCCTCCGCGTTCGGCAGCGTTCGACATCTGTCTCTCTCCTACTTGAGTGAGCGATGCGTCCGCGCGGACAGCTGCTATACAAAAATACATTTCCATTTACCTCCTTCTCTATATCCATACAAAATATCTATCAAACAAATAAAATTAAAATTTTCTTTTGAAAAATGAAACCATTCCATCAGTATTTTCTTATGACGTTGTCACGTTCAATTATCGTCAGTAAACCGACTTTACAGACAACAGATTTTTTTTATTAATCTAATTAACTACTAACGGAGAAAAAAACGGAAATAGTTGGATTTACTATGCTGTGTTAATTTCCCATTTAACGGCTGTTAGTTTTGTCCTTTTTCTGCTATGAAAGGACTCAACTATAAAATGTTAAATGGAAAATTAACACACCGTAGTAAATCCAAAATCCAACTATTTCATTTCTCTCAGTGTAGGTGTTCGTATTCTATTTTAAACGAATAATTTTACTAACTTTGTACTAGTGACCTAAACAGGAAATTATGGATGCTACGTAACAGTAAACACTTATAGGTCTCTTTCTTTTTCAGAGACTGACAAAACAATTGTGGTAAGAAGAAAATCTGGAGAGTTCGGATTTCGAATTCATGGATCAAAGCCAGTTGTAGTATCGGCAATTGAGCCGGATACGCCTGCAGAAAGTTCCGGCCTTGAAGTGGGAGACATCGTCCTAGCAGTCAACGGAATCAGCGTTTTGGACAAAAGTCACTCGGAGGTTGTGAAAATTGCCCATGCCGGAAGTGACATCCTCACACTGGAGGTTAGTGTTGCATCAATTGTTTTCCTATTCTTTACGTAGTTATGAGTCTTAGTATTAAACAGTTATTCAACATTCGATTAAAAGAGTCAGATCCAAAAACAGTTGAAGAAGTAGATTAGATTACTTGTCTTAGCTCTTTGAACGGATTTTTGGTAATTTTAACAAAATTTGATTAGTTATTTTTGGACAAACCAAAACTGTTAATATTAAAATCCTTCTTTTCAATCCTGTAATTTTACGACGTCGGTTTTAAGTAAAAACAAGCAGTTTTTTTTTTATAACTCTGGTCTACGTCTTGATTCAAACATAGACTCCAGGGAGCCTGACGTTTGTCATTAAGGGTAGAATTAGTTCAGCTTTTTAACCCTTCTAATCTCCTTTATCTATGACACAGTTCTCAGACTGGTTTACTATCGATTGCTCGGAGAGTAAAATTATCTTGTCTGTTAAAGATCTAATGGGGTCGTTTAACTGTACTTTATCCGAGCATAAATCTTTGAGGCAAAAGGACTGATTGAATTATATTTTACCTATCGGGAAAGAAATGCCGAAGGAGTAGGGTAGTACCCTTTAATTATTATTATCGTAAAGTTGTGTACACTGTAATGTTCAGTGAACCTTACAAAACAATAACAGACAAATTAAACTATTCTAAACATCGAAGAATTAGGGATAGGGCCTTTGCCACTGTTAAGAGATTTCAGTTTTTATAAATAAACTTACTGTCAAAACTATTATGCATTGTAATTGTTTTCTTAACTAAATTAAGATTATCAATATCAACGATGATTGTCGGTAAGAATATGATGGGCAACATTGGATTTTGCAGTTCTACCAAACTTGACATGAGCTAAATGCTCTTTGACCCTATCGTGAATTGAGGGCCTATTTTGTTCAATATATTTCGTACTACAACCTTTATAATCAATTTCATATTATATATCCGATTTTTCTATAAAAGGGATTGTCGGTCGCTCAGTATCATGGAGTTTCAGCTATTTAGGGTATTTTGTTATGACCCAAACCCAAACCCAAACCCACACCAACACCCACAACAACACCCACATCTACACCCAAACCCAAACCCAAATCCAAACCCAAACCCAAACCCAAACCCAAACCCAAACCCAAACCCAAACCCAAACCCAAACCCAAACCCAAACCCACGCCCATACACACACCAACACGCACACCCAAACTCACATCACGTTACAGACAAGCACTTCCATTTTATTTAACATAATCTGTATTTTCGGCACTCTTTGTCTTAACTGTTATCTACCCTTGGCAATAGTGTTCTTTTGNGGAGTTTCAGCTATTTAGGGTATTTTGTTATGACCCAAACCCAAACCCAAACCCACACCAACACCCACAACAACACCCACATCTACACCCAAACCCAAACCCAAATCCAAACCCAAACCCAAACCCAAACCCAAACCCAAACCCAAACCCAAACCCAAACCCAAACCCAAACCCAAACCCACGCCCATACACACACCAACACGCACACCCAAACTCACATCACGTTACAGACAAGCACTTCCATTTTATTTAACATAATCTGTATTTTCGGCACTCTTTGTCTTAACTGTTATCTACCCTTGGCAATAGTGTTCTTTTGTAGTTTCCAGATTGCACCTTTTTGTTGTTTTCATTTAACTGTGGTTAAGTGGTTTTACTTTCAGTTTCATTCTATCCTTTTTAAATTCATTACAAATCCTTTTCGAACCTCACCCATTCTACCCTTTCTTTTATTGGTGTTATTTGAAACTTCAAGCTTTTACCTAACTACCCTCGTCAGTAGAAAGTTACCATTCCGAATCCTGTCCAGTTTCACATTTGTGCGCTTATTACCTTAATCACTGTCACTTTCCCTGAATTCCTGGTATTCCTTCGAATAACGCTAAACTAAAATTCTCAGGAATGGTTTTACTTTTTCCGGAGGTAGACATTATCCTCAAGGGGAAAACTCTAAGTTGCTTTGCAATGACAA
This sequence comes from Agrilus planipennis, assembly GCF_000699045.2. Taxonomy (NCBI): domain Eukaryota; kingdom Metazoa; phylum Arthropoda; class Insecta; order Coleoptera; family Buprestidae; genus Agrilus; species Agrilus planipennis. The sequence continues at coordinate 1,116,226 of NW_020442468.1, forward strand.
CGTTTATAATTAAGGGAAGAAATGGATATCATAGACGAACAAATAAATTAACGGATCGTTCTTCAATTTGTATTACATGGCACGTTGTAATTGACCCAAAAGTAGTGTTTGATTGGCGCATCATCTATGCATAGGTTGAAATAAACTCGAATGCATTTCGTGAAGTGGCTTAATTTGGCTTACAATCCTATTATTCAAAAGCAGATCATTTTGAAACAATAAGTTCATATATTGTGGTTTACCTATTGTGCCTGTAAACACATGATGCCAGTGTTTTATCTTTTGCATGTGTAATTTTCAACAAAGGAGTACGGAAATTAATTTGATTCAATACAGCTAGGAGCTCTATAACAACATTATTAACTCACCACCACTAGATAAATTAGTGTTAATACTAATGTATATACGTATAGAATACGTATTTCTATAAAATGTAATTCTATAACTGATTTATAGAGAAAGCAAATAGTTAGAAAATGGAATAACGATAGTTATATTTTTTAAAATACTATCATTACAATGAAGTATTACAATTTATTTTATATTTTCCTCTACTCGCGGAGAGAATACTTTCAACGGTGTCGAATAAAACCGCTCCTCGAGTAGGAGAACAATCCGGAGGTTTTACATTCCAAGGAAGGTTCTGTAGAAAAGATTGGTAATGGGAAGGGGATTGAGTGTAGGAGAGAAATGATTTGGGGAAACTTGTGTCAAAAATGGAAACTGTAAAAGAGCAGAAGGGAAGCAGTTCAGAGTAGAAGATGGCAGGACCTTTTGAAACTGTCGTTTGATTTAGGGGCGAAGTCGGAAAGTGTCGAGATGGACGGGGTTAGGTGACCTGACGCTAAGGTCCGGAAGTTTGCCGTAAATCTGATTTCAGTCTCGAGGAGTGAAGGTAGACCACTTCCTTTCAGAGTTTAGACGTTTGTAACGAACTAGGGGTGGTCGAGTGCGGAACGAATAATCAGCGTGTAAACACGTCCAGATGGGAATGACGTAGGAAGAAGAAGGGCTTGAGGGAGATGAAGGCGCCCAGAACATTGACACGGGTGGCTTGGATATGTTTCCTCCACGTGAGCTTTATGTCAAAGATGACGCCAAAGTAAGCGACGAAAATGCTCCATTTGATTTCATGGTTATCACCGGTGTTCGGAAACATGGAGACGTTGATGGCCGATGCCGTGGTGGTCATGGAAACCCTGCTAGAGTTCGAGGAGGATGTTGTTTCACTCCACATGTTCAAAAACCTGGTCCAGTAGGATGGATTCAACTACTTTGCTCAACAAACTGAGTGGACTGATGGGCCTGTAGATGAGGGGCTTCTCTTTTTTCGGGAGACAGATGACGGTTTCCAGACCAGAGAGAAGTGGTGGAGCCGCATGATAGCGTTTGTGATGCGGTTATATGCTGTGGTGGCAGAACATTTAGGACTCAGTTGGGAATTCCATCTGCGCCCGGGGCTTTTCTCTTTTTCAGAGATCGGATGGTAAGGAAGATGTCGCGGGGGAAAGTCGGAGACAGCTAACTGGAGCCACAAAGTTGACGCAAAATGCACGATTTAAGATGAGGATTATCTGTGTCTTACTCATTGGCAAAGAAAAAAATATTTCAAAATTATAAAACATAATTCCGATTTTGTATTTACCTAGGCAATAACTAATAATAAGGTTGGGTAATAAAAATATATCTGATAAAGAGGACAAAAATAACTAGAAAGAATACATATCTATATGAATTGGTCAGAAAAATGGATAAATCATTTGTAACACCCGGATAAGATTTTGGTAATTTTGTGTTTTTTCTTCAGGTGGCCCGAACATCAGGTGTTTTGAGCCCGTCTTCTGCAGATGTTCATGGCGGAGAGCCCCTTTATTGTGGCTACTTGTGGAAATTAGGTGGTTATGCGAGTGGGGCGCCATCAAAAAAGTGGGTTCGAAGATGGTTTACACTAAAAAAGGATAACTGCCTGTACTACTACAAAACTGATGTGGTAAGTTTCGTTTAAGTACTGTTTCTTTCTTGATGGAGATAGATAGAGATAGATTCGTTCCTTTGGTAACGAGGAAGGTTTAATGTTATTAGCAATTGCTGAACGTCTTAGTTATATATTGTTTTAAAATTTCTAAAATTCCCAACTGGCTTCATGATAGGCGGAATTAAAAAACTTTTTTATCTCTTTTTGCACGTATGACACCCTCCAAGGGCGAGGGAGAAATGAACGGTGAAAATTTATTAATTTGAGGGGTTTGTTGTTTGAGAAAATTCAAAAAATTTCCCATTTGAGGAGCTCTATGACTTCTAAATTATAAAAAATACTAAAAAGTAATTGCTTTCTTTTCTGACAAATATCATTCAACTAGAGTAACTCAAGTTTGTATCATATAAGTAGAATTACTAGTAATGTGATTGCTACTGGATCTACCCCTGATGGTTCGTCATTTAATTAAAGTTTATTTTGTATAACTATAAATATGACTTTAATTTCTTAGCCAACGATTTTCGTGAGAATTATATATGAATTATTTCGTTTAGAAGTTAAAAACCTTTGACAGATCAATAGAAAAACGACGTTCCTACAACGTGAATGTTCCACTGCACCTTTCGGGTACGAAACCCCAAAAGTGGATGAAATAAAACATTTAATCAATTAGATTTTAATTAACTATTTTATAGGAGTGGACAATTTAACTTTAAGTGTTTGGATATTTTGTTTTGGTTTGCTTTTTTGTCGTTTTATTGGCGTAAATATTTACTCATTTTGTACACGAAATCTTCATATGGAATACTTTTATTCTGGAAAACGTCAGCTTCCTTGATCATCGCTTTAGCTTCTTCTTCGGTTAGCTTATCACCTAAAGTGGTCATGGCAATGAATAGTGTTTCGGCATCCACAAATCCAGTGCCTTCTCTGTCGAATACTGCAAAAGCCCTTCTTACTTCTTCTGCACGATCGCCATATTCAAAGACTCGAGTTGCAACAACTCTCACAAATTCTTCGAACTCTATGTTACCGTTTTCATCTTTTTCCATTTCATCGGCATACATTTGAACCTCTTCTTCACCAGGATAGTAACCCAACGATCGGATCACAACTCCCACTTCCTTTGGAGTTATTTTACCGTCACCATCTTTATCAAAGAGCAAAAAAGCTTCGTGTGTTTCCGCTAGTTGTTCTTCTGTTATTTTTTCTGTGTAATCCATTTTTTAATATTGCAGATTAAACACGAATAATTTTGAAAATGTTTTGGTTAAATTTACACTAAAATTTTGATTAAGTTGGATTTGTCCAAAATTAGATTGTGACGGATCAGTTTGACATTGTAAGGGTTATTAGATAAATATGTATCTGGGTTCTCATTGGTTGGTTATGGAATTCCATTTTTTGTTACAATTTTTAACAAGGTGGTGATTCAATGCATCAGTAAATTATTATTTTTTATTAATTTTGCCCGCTTCAAATAAACTCAAATTTATGAGGGAAAATTGTTGCTACTGTCCCTTCATCGCCGGGATTCGAACCCGCGCCAGTACTCTACTACTACTTTTTCCGCATTAGTTTGAGGTTATCTCTAACGGGTAAAGTTAGTTCAAAAAAATTAATTCACTAATGCATTGAATTTAGTCCTACAAAAATCCAAAGTGTCTCATTACTAACAGGGTGGTGATTGCTGGCAATGGTTTTGAAGATTCAACTCAAAAGTATTTGCCATAAAACATTAACTAACTGTTGGTTTGTACAGCGGGATTCATGTTTTAAATAAAAGGAAGGAGTAAAATTATTAAATTTAACATTATTTAATGATAATTTGTATGGGTCCTCTTGATGTTAATTGCTATCGAACTCTTATCAATATATAATAATGTGACACATCTATGATTCTAGACGTAAGTAGAATTGTAAAATAAATTTGTATGCCTGGGATAATGCATCAAAATGGACGAGTCCGTCAGTCTTGAAAGTTCGGTGACGTTGAAGTTAACGTTTTGGTAATAATAGGTAGAGTTAACTATGCCGTGGGTGTGTCCCGTAGTAAAAACCGGAAATTTAGTCTGCATTTACTCCTACGATCGACCATTTTTGCCTATACCCTCATTGCTATTGTATTGTTGCCGCTGTCGGCCATTACATTCAGTTAATTGTTGTCCTATTGTTGTTAGTCGTCGGCCATTATAATTTTTACATTATTGCAGTATTGTTGCCGCTGTCGGCCATTGTAGCTATTTAATTGTTGTCCCATTGTTGTTAGCCGTCTGCCATTATAATTTTTTCATTATTGCAGTATTGTTGTTGCTGTCGGCCATTATACTTTTGAAAACCCGCGAAATTTAAGTTTTGACCAATGCAGCAGATTTCATCACACCCTGTTGGGCAGTTACTCACTTTTTTTAAATCTAATTGACAATTTATTGCAACGGATAATGCCTAGTTCCCTCCCAAATACCTGTTTTTAATTAGGTTTAAAATTTTCGGTATGTCGAATTCCCTCCTAATTATACATAAATTGCCTCCCAACAAATCGATATCCCTAAACATATTTACATATCGATTTATATTTTCCAAAAAATGAGATCTTTCAATACTAACAATCTTAGGTTCTATTAGGAAACACTTAGGATTTATCATCGTTTGGGCTTTTACAATAGCGAGTGTAGATATCAAAGAAGGCTGCTGATCATCATATTCACAGTCATAGTTGATGTCAAACTATTAAGTACAGTTGACATGGTTTTTCGTTTTTGTGAACATACCTATACACAATTTTTCTATTTACCTTATCCCTACTACAATTTAATTTTAATTGAGAAATGACGAAACTGACTGAAGAACAAATAGAAGTAATAAAACAAATGATAGATGAGTTCGATGAAAACAGTGATGGAACAATACCGATCGATAAGATTGAGTTAGCTATTAGAACGTTGAACTGCTACCCACCCGAGTACGACCTTCAGACATGCGTTGAGAGTATTGTGGAATTTGAAGAGGATGGTTATGTATCTATTGTCGACTTTATCTACATCATTGGAAACAGACTGTATTATTATTTCGAACAAGCTGAGGATTTGATAAAATTGTTTTCCTCCTTCGATGCCTTAGGAAGGGGTTGTATAGACGCTCATTCGATTACCACCCTCTTGATGTATTTGGGCGATGAGAGACTCACGGAGGAAGAGAGCGATCTTTTCCAAGAAGAAGCTGACGTGACAGATGACGGTTTTATACATTACAAAAAATTTGCATATAAAATTAGCCAATATATTCTTTGAAAACGAAATACAGATTTATAAAATAATAGCTGTTGCTCGCTTGCGTGAATTTCGTAACTTGATAAACCCAAATCACTTTTGAATCACCATGAATCAATTTCACTCACGATTAAGGCCAAGCATCTCAATAGACCACTCATCTGTATCACTTCTTTCCCTTCCCTTTGCCTTTGCCCTTGCCTTTCTTCTTTTTCTCATCTCTATTCAAAACAATAACGAATTGCTCGTAAGGAATCACTTCCTCCGGTTCCCTTACTTCTTCTTCCTCTTGCTCTTCCTCCTCCTCTTCTTCCTCTTCCTCAATCTCTTCCTCTTCAATTTCTTCTTCTATTTCCTCGAATATTTCCTCCTCTTCTTCTTCACCATCGTCGCCTATCTTTTTAATTATCTTTTTCTTCAAGATCTTTTTAAATCTTGGCGTCGCCTTCTTCTCGACTTTTGGCTTCTCTTTTACCTTTTCCTTATCCTTCTCCTTCTTGGGCGGCTTCAAAACCTCATACAGGATAAGACCACGACTAGTTGCAGCATCAATCATTGATTGAGCTTCATCGTTTTCCAATTTTTCTCCATAATTAGTCATCACTTCGTATAAATATCCCGGTGTTATGAAACCCAAATGATCCTCATCCAAAACTTTGAAAGCATTTATAATTTGCTGTTCTACGTTTTCCTGAAGCCCTTTCATCCTTGGAGCCATCATTGCAAGAAACGAGGGAAGATCGACTAACCCTTTCTCATCCTTTGGAACTGCTCCTATTATGTCAGTCAGTTGCGCATTGGATAGAATCATTCCCAGAAATCGCATGATGAATGGAAACTCTTTTGGATCCAGCTTCCCATCTTTGTCTTTGTCATAAATGAAGAATATGTCTTTGAGTTTGTTGAGGTCTTCTTCCGTGAGTTCTTCCACCATACTGCTAAACTTTTGAAAGGATTATCAAGTACCAGGCATTCGTATTTAAATTAGAAATATTTAACCCGTTCTGAAAGTGTGCTTGTCATAAAGCGCATAATGACAGTGACACATGCCATTTTAATTTATGTAAATTATAAACGATTATTTCGTTGACAGTATTAATACGTATAAAATAAATTAAAACCGTAGCAGAGATTACTTCCATGAGATTTAATATAGAATGTGTACATATACGGGGTGTCAATTGAAAAGAAAGAGAAACAGTAGGAAGTGCCAAAGAATGTTTTCAAAAGATAATTAACGAGTAAAATATGGTTTGATGAACCTGTTAGGTCAACATCAGCAGTGAAACAAAATACTAAAAGTTTAATCGAATGAAATTACTGAAAACTACATGCAATCACTGCTTCTAACCATTATGACTGCTTGAACATCTCGGTTCAAAGCAACTAACTCGTTCAGAGTTACTTTGAAATCCTTAATTTCATTACTATAAGATGATAAACGTTCGCAACAGTAACATGCTAACAGTTGGTTGTTCTGCGTCATTCCGAAAAATTCTATAGTGTTCCTTCAAGTGGAACAACTGCAAATTCTAAACATTACATCAACAGGACTAACATTCACAGATAGTTAAGAGAAAGACAGACAAACCGCTTTCAACCGAACTAGGTTACGACAAAAGGACCGGTTGTTTGTTTCGGTTCCGGCACATTAAGAAACGACCCAATTAGAGCCATCTCGAGTGGCGAAGAATATTATCTCTAGAACTTAGGGCCAAAAGAACGGTTACGGCAACATTTGGACACTAATTAAACTACCAAATGCAAACCCGATAATGAGAATAGCTTTCTAATTAAACTGGAAGAGTTTTCTAATAAAATAATTAGGCGATTACTCATAAATTAGATCGTTCCAAAATTTAATCGTAAGAATGAAGTAAAATTAAAGTAATTAAGAAGAAAGTCCAAAATACTGGACACCATAATATATCTCTAAAACTTGAAAATAGATAAATATTCTTCAGGCAGTGTATTTCAGGAGGAAAAGGAAATATTTTGGGACATAGTACTGCCTACTGATCATTCTGATTAAAGCTTGTGCCAGAAAACGCTTTCTTTCAGAGATCCAGGGTTTAACAGCTAGCTCACCACCTAGGAAATTTAATAGAAAAGGGTCTTTTATGGTTGGATTTTTTATATCGTAAAACATGTTGTTATAGTGATGTACTTTTTCATGCCTACAGAATATCATATTGATTCTTCAAACAAGGTTGCGCGCAGCTTCCCTAAATTAAAAGCCTTTTATATTGACTGTGTACTGTACGTACCAGAAATAGGGGTTGTATCTCTGTGACGATGTATCAAAAGGATAGGTATCCCACGAAAGTACCTTTTTTTATACATTTTTATTTTACTTTTAGATTACCTTGTTAATTTTCTATCGCTTCCAAGCATTTTTTCTTTTTTTTTTTTAACAAAACTACCCTCACACATTCCCTACACGCCTCCCCCATTGTAGGAATATAAGTAAGCTCAAGGTCAATTAATTAACCCACCTAAAGCCCAAGTTCTCTTAAATGAACCGTTTAACTGAATTTTTTACTCATTGTCAAAATGATCTACAGGAAAATATAAGTTTGTATGCTATTTTTCATATCTTCCTTTCGTGTCCTACCTGTATTGACTTTCTTGTATATTAAGTTTCACTCGTTTATACGGTTGTGAAATATTGGACATATTTCCCAAAGTTTCTGATAAATTCTTTTTGTTGCTAATTTTGTCCGCGCCACTTCCTGTCGATTTGAGCCCCTCAAAATTTCCGCCAATATCGATCGTCGTTCCTAGCAATATCAACCTTCGCCAAATTGTATTGGCATTGGTCCAAAACTCTATTAATTCGACATGCGGAACTATTCCAACTATTCCTTACTAGAAAACGCAAGAACTTAACTCAAAATACCTCAACGATTCCGCTCATTAACCCATTATCAACCAATGTCCCCTTAATGGAATGTTTGTTTTGTCGCAGAAACTTATTTGTAATGCAAATGTGAAATGTATATAAAAGGCACTGTAATTTTTCATACTGTAAGAAAGTAATACAAACATTGTGGCTCATAATGGGTTAACTCATCCACATTTCAATGAATATGAACTCTCTTGTTTCAGGATAAGCAACCAGTAGGTGCAATGATGCTGATGGGATACGAAATAATTCGTTCCGACGACAGTTCCTCGCAACAACCATTCCAAATCGACCTGAGAAAACCGGGAGTGCCAACCCTGCACATAGCTGCGGATACTGAGGCCGCGGCAGCTCGATGGCTCGAAGTTCTTTACACCGCAGCAGAGAAAAGTCAAATGGCCGACACGTGGCTTGAACAAACCAGGCGAAATCTCACCGTAGCTCCAGACGAGATCCCAAAACCGGATTGTTTTGGATATCTTATCAAATTAGGAAGCCAATGGAAATCGTGGAGCAGACGATACTGTGTTCTTAAGGATGCCTGTCTTTATTTTTATCACGACGCAAGTGCAAAAAGTGCTTTTGGTAAGTAAAAAGCAAAATAATTTTAAATTATCGAATGACCAAAATGAAAACAGAAATGACATTTCCGAATTAATTTACGACGTTGTGCCCAAAACTGGATTCAAATTCAGAATTTCGAATTAGAATTGTCCCACCACATCAAAATTTTGAAACAACTTAACTTCAAGGTCCAAATGGTACTAATTTAGCTTCTTTGGTATCTACTTTGGAATCTCAAGTTCGAATTCAGTATGAGTGTTGTCTTGTTTGAGCACAGTGCAATTATGAATAGGAAACAGAAGAAATAGTAATTAGTTTTCCATGCGGACTTCAGTCTGTCCCGAAGACATCTCTAACTCAAAACCAAACAAACAATCATTTGAATTTTTTAGTTAAGTTATTTAAGAATTTGGTGTACTGGAGCAATTGTGAAGTTCAATTCTACGACATGAACACATTGGAAATTACTGCGTTTTTGGTTGTTTTATTTTTTTTCTCTCTCAATAAGGCCAAATATTGCATTTGCTAGATTTTTAGGTTAGAATATCTCGAAACCTGACGTTCTAAGGAAATTCTGAGACCAGATCCGAACATCGCAAATTACATCAGAAACAACTATGTACGGTATTGTTTCTTTCCTTTTCGATGTTCGATTTTGTTGGCCTGTAACTTTATATTTTCTTAATGTGGGCAAAAGTAATAACAGTAAATCTTGTAAATGACCAAAAACGTAACAGCAAACTTGAAGTTTCCAAGAACCCAGATACTGAGAGTCCTTTTTTATTTCTCCTCCTTCTCTTTGCCCTATTCTATCTTTTATTAAAGAGACTTTTACCCAATGCAATTTTGGTACCTAGGCACTTTTGACCCTCTGAAATGTACATCATCAGACAAAGTTCTGATGAGCAGAGAAGGACTTCTAGATTGTAATACCATGTCCTTCGCTCTACTGTAAACTTTTGGCCATTCTTAACATCTTCAGTGCGATTCTTTATCATGGTCAGCGAGTAATAAAACGCATTTTTTACTTGGTCTGTTCTTTCCAGGGGTGGCTTGTTTACATGGTTATAGAGTGCAACCTTCAGCTTCTGGAAGTAAAAAACACGGTTTCGAAATTATCCCCTCGGATTCGTCACAAAAACATTTTTATTTCTATACAGAATGTGACATTGATCGAAAAAGGTAAGTAGTTGTTAATAATATAACTTAAGCTAAATTGATATCCGCTTTTTTTTTTCTTATGCTTCAATTTTTGGAAAATACGATTAAAAGATAATGACGTTTAAAATATGTGGCGAATTTTTAGAGACATTTAGGCCAATAATTTTATTAAAATAGTTCAGATACAATTTTCAAATGCATGTCGTGAATTAACACATAATTTATTTGATTTTATTTGTTCGTTCATTTATTTGTTTGTATATTTATTTATTTATNGACATGCAAAAGAAAGAAGTCCAGAGTAAAAGCAAGAAATGGAACTAATTAAGAGTAAGTGAATTTTTGAAATTTTTGTTCTTAGGGATGTGTAAAATTAATTTATTACAGTTAATGGTGTGTGAGATAGAGATATCAAGAAAGTAGTATTGATATTGTCTTGTATTTTGATCTATAACGATATCGAAACAACAAACATTTTGAGTTTCCAAAACATTAAAAGAACAACATCCCAAGAATATTGGTGTTTTCGAAATTTCTCGGAACAAGAAGATGAAGCAATTTCTAGAAGGGGCTCCATGTTAGCAATTTGTTGATATTTTAAACTGACCACAGATAGAAGTCAGACTAAAGGAATCCATGATGCAGAATACGCTAAAGGAGATAGTAAGAAATTGTAATCATAGCCAAAAGAACCTTTTGATCACCTTTGTCATCAAAGGAATTTCAAAAAGAAGAAGTGCAGGAGTAAACAGAAAAGGAGAAGGAAAAAAGGAACAGGAAAAGCAAGAGATGAAACAAGCAAGAAAGGAGTTACAGGAGGACGTTGTTTCTTATGAACAATCCGGTTAGCAAAGTGATATTTAAATTTAACGAGGAATTCAAAAATACAATAAAAAATGGGGCATTCCATTTGAAAAAAATGAAGTTAGGTAGCCTTCAGGAAAAATGGGACACTCTATAATCGAAAATAATTTTAGGATATGAAGATTCAAATGCCCTAACCACTGTACTACGAGAGGTATAGATGAAAAAATAATGAATTTTCGCATCAATCTTGAGTATTATTGTTATTATTATTATTAAAGCTCTTGTTTCCTTTAAAATTTATCTAGGAATTTTTTGATCACACTATGGATAATAGTAATCCTAAAAGACGTTTTGTTTTGCATCGACTATAAATGATATCTCAGCATGGCTTGCAAATTCTTTCTGTTTCGTTTTCGTTTGTAGAACAAAAACTGTCTTGAGCAATGATTTTTATAAGTACCTACCTACCAGGGCGATTTAATTTTTTTTTTTAATTTTTTTAAAGAGTTTTAATAGTTGCAAATAGAACCTAAAAGAACTTTGGTCCAAGCAGGGCTCATCAGTGGCGGGCTAAGCTCGTCGGAGGTCGGAAATGAGACCGCCAGTTTGTACAGAAATTGATATAGTTGTAGAGGGTACACGTAAATTACCTTCCAACAAAAAAGGGTAAGGCTTAATTATGGTCAAATTATCTCCCACAGTTAAAAAGGTTTGGGAGGCAAGTTACCTTAGTTATAGCACCAATTAAGTAGGACCCTTCTTCTTACTACCCACCGAGAGGCAATTTTCTAACACCCTTTGTAGTGTAAGTATTTTGGTCATGTATGGGATTAAATTAAAAAGGACTCGTCGAAATTTGGAGGCCTCTCAAGACCAGAGATCCAGAGTTCCCCCCTTAGTTGATATTTACTGATGGTTCATAGATTTTTCAGTTTAAATTAACATTTTCATAAACTTCATTAACTAGACTAAATCCATACTGATAGTTGATTCTACGTAAAAAGTTATAAAAAAAATCTTACTAAGTTCAATGGGTCACCAGTAAATATCAAAATTATGAGCTCTCATTGGACCAGAGATCTTCCCTTATGTACTTGCAACTGTTAAACTGTCTGAAAAAGAAGCAAAAAAAGAAATTTAGAGTCACCCTAATAAACAACACACTTGAAATTTCAAAAACTTTTTTATAATTTACAATATTGTTTCTTCACACTAAGACTTCATCAGGTGATGATTTAAATAAACATAAAAATTGTCACCTGTTGATTGAAAGCCGCAGTAACGTGAAACAATATTGCTGTGAATAACAAACAATAAAAATCTATTTGAATGTTCGAGTGCGTTGTTGGGTCATCAAATTGTGGACTGTTTGACTGACTCTAAAACTTGCATATTATCTTCTAGATGGGTAGCGGCGTTGGAATATTCCATAGATCGATGGTTAAAGGTTGGATAATATTTGATTTTGTCGCTATTTGTATACTTAATTATTATAGTAAAGTCGATGTACTACTTAAATGAAAGAAAAAATAACTGAAAAACTTAGATGTACTGTTTGTAATGTTTTTTAACGAGTTTTCTAAGAGGATAAATAACTAAGCACATTATTTGAGATCGCATAATTGTCTATCGCAGAAATAAATGTGTATTTCAATTACAAGTACCACAGTGGGTACTTGTTCATAGCGCTCTTAGATTTTAAAAAGAGAAGCATATAGCTGAGTGTCTTTGTGTATATTTAGGTTATACTGAAATAAAGCTGTGTTAGCAAATGGAACCACTGAATAAATACTAAGAATAATATTCGAAAGGAATATTTATATAAAATTAAATTAAATTAATTCAAATAAATTAGAATGATAAAACTGTTAATATTACCAATTATAATAATATAGTAATTATTAATATGATATAAAATTATTTTTAAAATGTACCATATTATATGAAGGAGAATTTTTTGAATATTATTTGTATGTATTTGTAGTTTATACCTATTAACTACTTAAGTATAATGATCATCNCAATCACTTCAAATAAAATGAACAAAAATAAGCATGCAAAATAAAAAATTAATTTGAATAAAATGAACTTCATGAATTCTACTAGATAGAACATGCAAGGTAAAGAACTATTTTAACTACGGGGTCATCTTTGTCTTCTCCAACGTCGATCTGAAACAGATACGGTGGTAACAGATTAATAAAGAGCAATTAAAATTAATTATATCAGTATTCTTACCTTAATTAACTGTAGACCGTAATGTTCCAAAGTTTGCAGATGTGAAAAGCAAACCAACTCCAGGAGGAATACCACAGCAGAAAATTTGTTTTTTCAGTGGAATTCAAATAAATATCCAGTTGCTCTCAGTCATGGGTTGAAAATTAACTGCATAATGTTGTAAGACGAAGACGAAAACAGCCAATGAAGAATACAGTCCACGAAAAGCAACACCCATGCAGACATCCACTGTTTCAGTATGACCAAATTGATGTTTAATCCTCTCTCATTTGTTGGATAATCTGCAGAAACGGACAAAAAGTCATATTAATTACACTATTAATTAAGAAACACATTTAAAACAACTAAAAACGCACCAAAAAGCAAGTAAAATAGCTGAATTATAAAATGACAACAGCTACTTTTACGCCATTTTACATCACAACCATAGATCACGACATAGATAAACGTCAAATAACACGTCAGTTTATGATGCAGACAATAGAAAAAGGTTAGAAAGACACTCTATGGATATATCTATGATAAATGTCAATTTATTCTGTGGAAACTAAAAACTATCAAGAAATATAGATGTACAATAACCTCAATTTATCCTGTTGACAATGGATAATTGTTAACAGAAAAACAGATTAATAGAGAGCAATTAATATTAATGAAATCATGTATTCTCACCTTAATTAATTGTAGAAAGTAACGTTTTAAAGTCTACCAGCGTGATGAGCAAACCAAAATACAACTTCAGACTGTTGTTTCAGTTGCTTCCAAATTAACTTCCGATTGCCTCCTCATTGTTACAGCAAAAATTAACTGCATAATGTTGCAAGGTGAAGACGTTAAATTTATCGATTCTTCCAGTAGCATCAAAATTAACTCTAATTCCTTCAACTTTGTTGGATTATCTATAGAAACGGGCAAAAAAAAGTAATTAATCACCACTTGCCATTTTATCACCTGGAAATAGGGACAGTTGCTGTTACTCAACGAAGGACTTATCGCAGTAAACTAGTAAGTGAAAACACCATAATTTAAAGTAATAGTTGTAAAAATCTCGTTAAATTATCCCAAAAATCTCAACCGTTTAGGCATTTATGATAACTTACTATCAATAATTATGTTTCATGTATCATTTCCGAAATGTCGAAAGCAGAATGGCAGCATTAATTACGTTCTTTCCAGCTTACAATGATAAAACATTCATTGTAATCTTAATATAAACTATATCAGAAATTATGCGTATATTTTGACTTTAAAATGAGATTTATTTGCAGTGTAGCATATGCCAGTGTAGGTTATTAATTTGTTTTTCTTGTCCATTCTACAGATTGGTAAATAAATAATTTTGATGGTACTAAAGCAACTAATGTTCACAATGGTACCGTTTTAACTCATGATTTTTTTGTGTCTGATATAAGCCCGTCAGTGTATTTTTATGAAATCCAAGGAAATGATTTATAATTTCGTGTCCTTTTTAAGCAATATTCAAATGTATTATTATAAGTGCAGAAGGACGTCGTAAGCTGACATTGTTGTAATAAAATGGTAACAAATAATTCATAATTTTGGCACCTTTCGAAACTAATTTTAAAATTTGGGCACAAAAAATTTCGCCATTTACAGTATGCTTCACGGTTATACAATATAAACGCATCAGGGTGGCGTCAGGTAATATGTGCTTTAACGACAATATACTTTTGATACAAAAAATAGGAATTTTGGCTCCTTTTTAGCAAATAGTTCAAGCTCGTCATTTAGTCATTTATAGTATTATGATGAGAGCAGCCGAATTCGATTTTTCCAATACAATGCATTGATGATTTTTTTTTAGTCATTTATTGAGCACCCAGTCAAATTGTAACGTTGTTGCGCCCCTGGTCATATATAATTATTATGTTATGAATCATTATCTTCTTCTCTAACGTTCTCTTTCTTAAGTTTCCACCGTCTCTCTCGCTCTTGTATTTATTATTATTATTATATTCAGAGTTGTGATCAGGCGATGGAACTTGCACGAAGCAAAACACACAGAAATTCAATTCTGTAAAACGGGGGATGAAACTAGCCACGCGATTGGTTAAATTACGAAACATTTGCCGCGAACCGTCGCAGAAATCAAATTTGTTGCTTCTGATTGGCGTTTGCCTACGTCATCAGTGCTTCATGCAGTAGCTTTCGCAATTTTGCGACAGGCATGAGACAGACTCGGTGCATTATAAGTTCTTAAAATTTCGTAGTGGTAGGACGTGTTTCTCGCGTCTGTTAAATTCAACTTACCGAGCTAATTTTTTCGCAGAATTAGTTTTAATTTTTTCTACGTCTGAAAGGTTAGATTGATTGATTCATACTGTATTATTATTTTTCCCAATTGCCCACAGCATAATTTAAATTGACAAATTTGTTAAAGGTTGTGTCCTGAAATAGACGCCAGGTCGCCATTTTACTATGGATATACCGAAAGTCCGCCATATTTTGATTATTTTCCGCAGATGCAAGACCGCCAGAGAGCAAGGCGCGCTTAATGGACTATCCTGTGAGACAATGTGCTGAAGGAGGAATTTATCACAATGAACTGGTATGTATCAAAACTGTATCAATTAAAATTAGTAAACGAGGTCCCAGAAACTTGACTTCTTAGACATTTGTAACTTGCTTCAATAGACAACTTTTCAGAAATAGAGAAAGCAGAATTGTTGTGGAACTGACCTTTCTATCAATGTGAAAGTTAACTTGTAACTTTACCATTGTATCGCCAGATGAAAATATTACTGATTTACTTTCTTTAAAAGTGGTGATTAATTACTTTTTTTTGCCCGTTTCTATAGATAATCCAACAAAGTTGAAGGAATTAGAGATAATTTTGATGCTACTGGAAGAATCGATAAATTTAACGTCTTCACCTTGCAACATTATGCAGTTAATTTTTGCTGTAACAATGAGGAGGCAATCGGAAGTTAATTTGGAAGCAACTGAAACAACAGTCTGAAGTTGTATTTTGGTTTGCTCATCACGCTGGTAGACTTTAAAACGTTACTTTCTACAATTAATTAAGGTGAGAATACATGATTTCATTAATATTAATTGCTCTCTATTAATCTGTTTTTCTGTTAACAATTATCCATTGTCAACAGGATAAATTGAGGTTATTGTACATCTATATTTCTTGATAGTTTTTAGTTTCCACAGAATAAATTGACATTTATCATAGATATATCCATAGAGTGTCTTTCTAACCTTTTTCTATTGTCTGCATCATAAACTGACGTGTTATTTGACGTTTATCTATGTCGTGATCTATGGTTGTGATGTAAAATGGCGTAAAAGTAGCTGTTGTCATTTTATAATTCAGCTATTTTACTTGCTTTTTGGTGCGTTTTTAGTTGTTTTAAATGTGTTTCTTAATTAATAGTGTAATTAATATGACTTTTTGTCCGTTTCTGCAGATTATCCAACAAATGAGAGAGGATTAAACATCAATTTGGTCATACTGAAACAGTGGATGTCTGCATGGGTGTTGCTTTTCGTGGACTGTATTCTTCATTGGCTGTTTTCGTCTTCGTCTTACAACATTATGCAGTTAATTTTCAACCCATGACTGAGAGCAACTGGATATTTATTTGAATTCCACTGAAAAAACAAATTTTCTGCTGTGGTATTCCTCCTGGAGTTGGTTTGCTTTTCACATCTGCAAACTTTGGAACATTACGGTCTACAGTTAATTAAGGTAAGAATACTGATATAATTAATTTTAATTGCTCTTTATTAATCTGTTACCACCGTATCTGTTTCAGATCGACGTTGGAGAAGACAAAGATGACCCCGTAGTTAAAATAGTTCTTTACCTTGCATGTTCTATCTAGTAGAATTCATGAAGTTCATTTTATTCAAATTAATTTTTTATTTTGCATGCTTATTTTTGTTCATTTTATTTGAAGTGATTGTTGATTGTAGATGTTTTTATTTTTTTTAGTATGTAGTAGTAGTGTTCATTTTATTTGAAGTAATTGTTGATTGTAGATGTTTTTATTTTTGTATGTAGTAGTAGTAAAACTAACACGTTTAGTAGTTGTAGTATAGTCTAACATGCTTACCTCTTCGCTTAGCTTACTGCATATTCTTCCTAATTTGCTTTGCATTTACCCTACGAATTCTACATGATTCAACGTTTCGTTATCGTGTGTGTTCCTTCTCACCCTTGTGGAATTAGGGAGGGCCTCCCCGAACGACTTCCCTTGGGCTTAGCTATTTAGTTGATCTTAAAAGTGTCTTATACACTTTTCGCGAGTCTACTCTAGCGTTACTTCCTTTCAGACAGGGTACAGTGGGTTATCTGGAATAGGAGCAATAGGCGACTGCCCAGCTTGCCTTGGCGAAATCTGTCC
>NW_020442468.1:1134620-1164405 GCF_000699045.2 Agrilus planipennis
ATTATTTTCATAGATTGCTTATGTACCAAATAAATTTAGATTATTTTATTAAAATGTAGAAGAAAATACAAAAATTTGTTAAAAGTTAATTATACATTTCTAAATACATTTTTTCCATTTGAAAATGAGAGCAACACACTAAATTCTGTTACTTTTTTTTAATATTTCTTTGTTTTGTTTACGTATTAAGTGACGATCCAATAATAATTAAGAAGATTCTACTAATTGTAAGATAATAAGTTTTAATTAGATCCATTAATGGGTTTTTATTTTCTTGGGATATAATTTGTTGTGAACCTTTCCGTGGTTAAATCAGCTAATTACTTTTTTATGGATTAGAAAATATTACACACTACTGCTCAAAATTATGTACAATTTCTGCTAATGTATATAAAGTGGAGCAAATAACAATAAACAATAAAGAAATTGGTCTGTGCTTCAGAATATGTAGAAAAGTAAAATAAAAAATATTATCACATTGCTAGTTTTTAAAAAATGTTAATTTAAATACACTTCCCTGGTTATTACTTGAATTAATTCATTATACGTATGTTACAGTAAAAATTAGGTATCAAAAATTTCAAATTCCAGGATAAATTATTAACAAATAATCATTAAACATACGTATACAGAAAAAAAATAACTATAACTGGTGAGGTAATTTTAGTCTAATTATAAGTTAATTACACAGGAAAATAAAATTATTATTTTACTTGGCATATTTTACTATAATACTAAAACGAAGATGCAATTGAAATAAGCGACTTACGATTTAATTACTAAATAAATTCCATTGCAACTAATAATCATCAATAGTTAGAAAAACTTTTTAAGAATAACAAATAACGTTATTACGGTAATTACTTATTTTATGCTAATGAAATAGATGTTTTTACTATAATAACACCAAAAGTACAAATGAAGAAAATAAAAGATTAGAGATGCAGTTTTCACTACAAATTATTAAATTTAAATCAGTTTATAACAATTAATGACAAGAACAAATCGTTTACTGTTTTAATAAAAATAATATGGTAAATAAAGAGCGCTCTAATAGTACCTACATGCTAAAAAGTGTAAAAAACTAAGCACGATAATCTATATTCTCAAAAACAAACGTCTCCTACAAAAAAGTAAAGCATTTTGATTTTTGGCATTAGTTAGATGTTTCTAATTTCCCATTTATTCCTAATTTTGTCATAAGATAATAAAACATTTTTTAATTCAAATGAAGTATTGCCACACTGCCACTACATAAAATAAATTTAATTTAAGGAAGTTCAATTACAACTTTTAAATTGTATATACGAATAAATTGAATAATAAAATTTAAAAAATGAAAGGTATATACATCCCAATTTCGTATAAAGCTACATAAAGCAAGATAATATTTATTAATTTGCAGTTCTACAACATTAAATGAAAAATCAAAAACCAGACTGAACTTGCTTATCATAATTAATGCATATATTCGCTGACGTATACCCAGCTTTTCATTACAAGAGCTAAGGATGGGACACACCATTCACTATTTATTATAGTTTTATGTTTTATACATTTAAAAAAAGAGTTGCGTACGTCCATATAAATTATTTTAAAGAAGTTCACGTTGGTCAGTAATTACATTAATTACGAATTAGGGAACTTACCTTTAATTAATGAAGTTTCATGTAGGTACGATTCCTTAGGTGTGATAGTTTACAATAAAATTCAGGATTCTGGGGTTGCAAAATTATCTGTACCACAGCGCAGTTGGAAGGTAAGGTCCTTCAACAGTTACACAAATAAGCAAAACCACGATTTTATGTTAATCCTTTTTTTAACATTATGATATACTAACAACGATTTATTCATTCGTAAACACAATAAAATACACGACTGTTGTACTCATACTGTAACATTTCCTGTTTAAACTGACTTTCGATTGACCGAGGATAGAAAAAAAACTTATCTACAAGTATAAGGTCGTGTCTTTATCGTTCACTGTTATACGAAAACATATTTTCTGTTGAAATATTTTAACTCTATTNATCAAAGTTTTTCTGGTATATTAATAAATAATTTCTGTGGTTTAATTCTCTCTGTCGAAATTATTAATGTTGATTTTAATTATTCAAAATTTGAAGCCTTCATAAAATTATTAGGTAAATCCTGCGATTTGTAGTTACTTTTTACCAAAAGATGACCTAATACGTACTTTGTATACGTATACATAATGCAGTGTCAATTAATTTCATTTAGGTGTTTAAAGAAATTAAAAAGACGATATAGATGATGTAAACTATAGATGTATAATACCACAAAAAAACAATGCAATATTCGTCTTATACAGGAACATAATAAGTTTTAGTTATAAAACCGTTGTGAAAAAATTGACGAGCATCATTCGTTGGTATAAGGGTAGAAAATTTTCATTTTCATTTGAGATAATTCAAAATCACAACTGTTTTTTCATTCTTGTGCCAACGAATGATGCTCGTCAATTTTTTACTACGGTTTTATAACTAAAACTACATTTCTCTTCCTTCGTATGCAATTTAAAAACACGGATATTTTCAAAAATACAATGCTTTTTGAAAACGTACAAATAAATTTTAGACTTCAGATGTCTACGAAGTAACTTACAAATTCCTCAATCTTTGGACAGAAGATTAAAAATTCATTGAATTGTTGCTATATGCTACGAAAAAAAAGAGTACATTACTTTTCTTCTTAATCAATTGCTATTTGTGATTAAGAAGCATCTATCTCCGTTACTATTATTACTCTATTCTACTTATACGCTCATCACAATTTTTTCACATAAAACTAACACATTTGTCCGCATTTTTAACTGTAGGCATTAATTCTCTATCAGAAATAGTATAAAATGTATTGGATGCACAGTAAAAATGCTCACGTTGAAGAAATATACAAAATAAAATAAAAAAAAAATCACACATTAACAGTGTTGTGTTATAAAATCATATTTATTTTCATAGATTGCTTATGCACCAAATAAATTTAGATTATTTTATTAAAATGTAGAAGAAAATACAAAAATTTGTTAAAAGTTAATTATACATTTCTAAATACACTTTTGCCATTTGAAAACGAGAGCAAGACACTAAGTTCTGTTACTTTTTTTTTTAATCTTTCTTTGTTTTGTTTACATATTAAGTGACGATCTAATAATAATTAAGAAAATTCTACTAATTGTAAGATAATAAGTTTTAACCAGACCCTTTAATGGGCTTTTATTTTCTTGCGATATTATTTGTTACGGACCTTTCCATGGTTAAAGCAGCTAATTACTTTTTTATGGATAAGAAAATACCACACATTACTGCTGGAAATTATGTACAATTTCTGCCAATGCATATAAAGTGGAGCAGATAACAATAAACAATAAAGAAATTGGTCTGTGCTTCAGAATATGCAGAAAAGTAAAATAAAAAATATCACATTGCTCGTTTTTAAAAAATGTTCTATGTAAAAAAGAACACTAGCAGTTTGATAACTCAATTCCCATTACCATGGTCAAAAATTAAACTAATAAAAATAAAAAAAATATTTAAGACATCTTTTAATCCAAAATACTCCGAATAGCTCATGTCAGCTATTGAATATTAAAATTACAAATAAAAGTGAAAACACTAAAACACCAAAGAGTAATAATAAATACACTTCCCTGGTTATTACTTAAATTAATTAATTATACGTATTTTACAATAAAAATCAGATATTAAAAATTTGTAAGGGCAGAATTGGTCGCGAAGGGTTGTTAAGTAATCAATAAGACATTTGAGAACGTTAACCCTTTTGGAACACATAAGGCATGCTTGTTATCACGAAAAAATCTGCAGCATTTATAAAAGTGAAATTATTANCAATAAAAATCAGATATTAAAAATTTGTAAGGGCAGAATTGGTCGCGAAGGGTTGTTAAGTAATCAATAAGACATTTGAGAACGTTAACCCTTTTGGAACACATAAGGCATGCTTGTTATCACGAAAAAATCTGCAGCATTTATAAAAGTGAAATTATTATTCTCTTAATGGAAAATTAGCATTAGTTTAGTATAATCTCTTAGAGAAGAAAATTTCATGTTTTAAATACGAAAAGTACATTCGCTATAATGTTTTATAGGGGCAACACTAAAAACTTCCCATATCTACCACACGAATAAATAGATGGAATGTTTTTTTTTTGTTAATTTTTTGTTTCTTATTAACGTATTGGTTCTAAAAGGAAACTGCTCTCTAATAATCTTCTTATTGGAAGTTACCTGCTCCACTGTTATAAAAAAGCCGACATATACATATAGAGGAAAACCTCCAAAAAACCACTTCCAAATTACAACTCAACTAATAAATCTGTGAAATAACTAGAATTGCTTTCTATAAAAACCACAACCGTTTTGGGAGCCTAAGTTCTGTCGCGACCTTCCATTTTGGGTACACGGGGGTGGAGGTACGTGACCAAATGTGGCCACACCGCCACTAAAATGCGGGCCGGAGGGTGGAATCGCTCGGTTGCCATTTGAGCTGACGTTTGGAGGTGGGGTCGTGAACTTTGGAAGCCCTAAACACGGTGGGTAAGGCATGGGACATACCTGTCCCGTTCCCTGGGTCTTGGGGATAGAGGTACCGTTTCCATTGGGCCGGAAATTCATATTTCCAGGAGGAATTGGGGCGGGAGTTTGCATACAATTTGCAAAAGGCCTATAAACCGGTTGCATACCATAATTTGTTACCATTGGAAGAGGACCGTTACGTAATGAAGGAGGAAGGCTTTGCATTGGGGGGCGACAGGGTACTGGAGGTGCTGCTTTTGTGGACTGACGGCCATATGTTTGCGATTTAGGTAAAGGAACGTTTGTTTGCTGTTGTTGAGACATCGAAGCAGAGGACTGCGTTTTTCCCAAAGAGTTAGAGTGGTTTCTGGAACCATTACCATGCCTCCTGTGAGTATTGCTTGTTCGATCAGTTTGTTGTAAATTGTGCCCGTTTTTAATGATGCCTTGATGGGGGAATGGCATGGTACCCGGTGGCAGTGGATTTATTGGCATAACCGTTGGGGGAGCCGAGGCCACAGATTGGGCAATAGGAGGCGGAATGTTCATGGGTGGTAAAGTAGGTGGAACCGGCGGAGGCACAGAGCATGGCGGCGGCACATTCATAGGTGGGAAAGCCAACACTTGACTCGCGAACGTGGGAAAAGGTTGACAGAAGTGATTCTGAAAGAGGGGTTGCATCCCGAATCCTGGAGAGGGAGGTGGTATTGTGGGAACGAAAGACCACTGAGGTTGGGGTAATATCCCAAAGGCGGCTGGGGGTTGACTGGGTCTCACGAAATTCGTTGTGGGTTGTGTGTATGTGGTGTTTCCTGCGAATGGATTAAAGGTACGGTTAGCATGAGTGTTTGAGTTTGTGTTCTTTTTATATTTGGGTTCGCAAGAGTCTTTTAACTTGTGATAAGCACTGTCCAATTTGTTACGTTGATTCATTTCCATCTCGAAGATCTGGTGACGCTCAAGACTGTTTCGTTTCCTTTTATTCATGTACATTTCGTATTCGTCGTTAGTGCAGTTAGTAACACTGAACTCTTCTTCATCATCAGAAAAATCGACAAACTCTGGAGGTACTTCGTTATCACCTTGCCAAGAGGCGTCTGATCCTTTGATCCTGAGATAAGATAGAACGCTCTTTTAAATAAATAAAACACACTAGTCATTGCAATTTTATACTAAACTTCAACATAACTTTATAGAAAAAAAATAAGATTCTAAACTTAATGAGATTCTTGTTCCAAAAACAAAAAAGTATCCAAATTTTGAATTTTGTCATTAGAACCTATTAAAAAACAAAAATTAAAACAATAATAATTTTAAGTAAGAGAAATTCATGCCTTAGTAATTCTTTGAGAAACACGTATTGTGTGTGTTCGGTTTTAGGGGCCGAATATACAGCAAGCTCCTTTGTGATACCTCTGGTATCAATTTCTTGACGAGAATTGAAACGAATTGCATACATAGGAGATGACACAGGACCAATAACATCATAGACGTGACCCAAAGGACGTTTACCCTTTTCCAAAAAGAGTAAAGTGTCCACATCATATGCTGGTGTCTCAGGCAATGACTGAACCATTACTTTAAGAAAATATTCAGTCTTAAAGATAATAACAAAAATTTTTATGGTAAAACAGTGGAAATTTACCCAATTTGTCAACGATACTGGTAATTGTTCCCATTTGAATGCAGTCTTCTTCTTTGACATCAATTTTTAAAGATGACAAATCAGGAACTGGGGGTAAATCATCAAGAGTTAATTCTCCTTTTACACGTGGAAGTTCTGTCTTCTTATGAGCTGTATTGGTGTTTGTGGTATTCACTAAGGCTTCTTCAACTTCTTGTTCATCTTCCTCGTTTTCACTAAAATTGATAATAGATGCCATTGTAAATCAACTTACCACATAAAGTAAGTAAAATAAACTTACATACATAAAGTAAAATATGTGATAATTAAATGCCCTGGTTTTGAAGTAAATAAATAAACATAATATTATAATGTAGAAGAATGAAATAAATTTTACCTCTCTTCAGATGAGCTGGTCTCAGAGTCACTTGTAGACTCTTTGATTTTACGATAACAGGCACTGTTCTGTATCACATCAGTTTCTTCACACTCTGGTTTATTTATCAACTCACTGTCTGAGCTACTGTCCTCAGAGCTGCTTTCTGAGAAGATTACATAATTACATTATGAAGCTGATGTTTGTTTATTATTTGAAACATGGTTCTCATTCATTGGTATCTTTTTATTTAAGTTTGGTATCATATCCTGGCTTTCACTCTCTCTTTCTGAATTATTCGAATCATTATCAGTCTCTTCTGAATCGCTCTTATAGACAGATAAATTTAGTAAAGCTGACATGTTTACTGTTGATTTTTCTGATGTAGGTAATAAGTTGCCACTTAATTGTCCAGTATTTGAATATTCGCAGTTCTTGTTGTTGTTTATGGTATTATTTATTGCATTATGTTGGTTTGAGGTTATGCTTATTGTCAAACTTTCCTCTCGTTTTTCTGAGTTTTGGCTGTTAGCAAAGGATGCTTCACTGATTATATTTAAACTTTGATGAGATTTTAATTCCTCTTTTACATCAAAATTTGCTTTACTGCTACAACTAAATGCTTCAAAAGAGTTTAAAGAACTGGCTACAACTTCTTCTATTTTGAATTTATCTTCTGTATTCGAGTTATTATCTCCTTTCATATTGGATGCACTACCGTCACTTACATCAAATTCTAAATTATTATCACTACACATTGGATTTGAGGTGCATTTTTGTGCTAAATTGTTCGTAGCCTTATCGACTAGATTTTCCATTATCACAGACACTGACACTGCAAATAATTATTAACACTAATAAAATTCAATTTACTTATATTAAATTATATCACTCATGCATCTAATTTAAAGCTTATTTGTGTTGGAGAATACAGTTTAATTAAGCACATGTTTGATACGCCTTAAAAATCGCCATTTGTAATTTCATTCCTCTGGTATTTTTAGACGTCATCTAGAGATGTGTTTGATGTTTTCAAAGCTACATAGTATTCGATTTCTAGTGGAATTTTGATTTTTTGAGTAATCGTATACTTTAAAGCAATGTATTTTTACTTTAATAAAATTAAAAGTAAAATATTTGTTAAGTATATCCACTAAAATCAGAATTACTTCGCATCTCTAGCGAGAAATACTACAAGACGATCTAAACAGTCCTGCAAAAAAGTGGCAATGGGCGTTGACAACCTTGAATTAATGGAATGACGGCGTATTTTTAATGATTACTCTGTTTGTTCTTTGCGACTAAAGTACATTAATACCTAATATTCTCAATAAATTCCATTTCCAATTATCATTTAATACTTAATTACAATTTGTTTTTATTGGTGTAAAGTTCGACAATGCAGCACACTTCTCTGTATGATGTGTTGCCTGAACACAAAAATGAGTTTAAATACAAGGGACGTTAGGAAATTTTTGTCACAATTACAAACAAAACGGCATTCAAAAAAGAAACTTAAAATAGAAAAGTTCAATTACTTGTTATTTACATCAGTACAATATCAAAACATGTCAGAGACCATTTTATTTGAGTTTGTTGCGAATTAATTCTTAATTTGATAACTTTTTAATTTTGTATAGTGTATGTATTTAATTCTCTCTTAAATGATATAGAACATTCAAAAAGAAATTGCTATAATAAACTTTAAGACAAGTTGCAGTTTAAATTTAATTTTCTTGCTCTCATAACAATTCCTTTGTTTAAACAAACTGGTAAAGTTTTTGCGGTCAGGTGGTCAACTGATGCTGTCCTGATTCGGACCTAAAGGCCGTTGTCAATTAGAGTTCCTTTTTAACGTTTCGCTAGCATGAGTAGCATGCTTCTTCAGAGGTCCTTCCATTTCCGTAGCTGGATGTGGATGTAAATTTTTCGTTTAAACTGTAGATTCCGAAAATTTAAGTTGTATAAAGACGTTTTTTAGTTCTTGGTGCCATTTTCACGAACAGGAATCCATTTCTCATGCTCTATATTTATATTTATCGTTAAAAAATAGCAATTTTAAAGTCATTATTATGTCCTTTCTAACGTGGTAGGAATGTAGATAGTTAGCTACCTACTGTGGCTACATTTATTGATGCTGATTTTATATGCCAACAATAACGTAATGTTTGTATATTTGATCCACACATTTATAAATGTCATCATTTCGTATTCAGCACACGAAATACAATTCTTTGTTTGCTTATTATGTGTGACAGGTATAGAGTTAAGGCAACTATTACTGCTTCTGAGCTGGTGCTTCTACCTTCAACTACAAAAGATAAACTTCTGCCTATTGTTCTAAAAGAGCGAGCGTCAACAAAAGGTAACGCGGACATGTAAATAATGTTGGAAAAGTATTTGCTTGTTACTTTGAAATTTATTTCGGCACGTTATTAAGAAGTGGAGTAGTGTAAATGGTTTTGCGTAGACAGTTTATGTGAGTACGTGTAACTTTTAGATAAAACGGTTTTCAATTGGATAAAATTCATAGGCCGATTTCTACATGAAAAGTCAACGAAAGGTAAGCGCATACATGCATTTCATTCCCTTTTTTAATCCCCCGACTATTTCAAATTATTTTCTTTGTCACAATGTGCTTTTTCTATTTCTAAAGAAAAGCAGACATTAAATTCCTTCCAGGGCGTAAGCTATTAGGGTGCCTTGATGAGCCAAGGTCGATGCATTGGAAGTTCTGATCCATGTGCTTGCTAAATCTTAACTTAATCCGCGAAAGCGATAAATCAATCATTCCCGTTCACATAATCCAAGAGGCGCATTGCTTGATTCAAAATTATGCGTAGACAGTTTTCACTTGATAATGCAAAAGAGTACGTTGATTTTTGATAACTCAGGATTGAAAAAATATAGAACAAAAAATGCCGCAGGCTCGGGTAGTTTTTAACAAAAAGGAATCACTTATAATTTGTAAATTCCAAATTTATTAAAGGTATATGTCTGGAGCACAGCTCTGTAGGGGCCTGAGTCGAGGGTGGGTGTTAGGAAGAAGATAAGGCTGGAAGCCCCTGGGATGTGTGCTATAGAAAAATCTTAAAAATACCACGGTTAGAAATGATATAGTACATACTAGAAAGAGTCGGAGAACAAAGGGCGTTATGGAAATCAATAAGAAATAAGCGAGATAGGTTGGTAGAACACCTTCTCAGACATGAAGGGTTAGAGACATATTAGAAACACAAAGTGGAGTTAAGAGGGTTAGAGTAGATTTACAGTAGATTACCGTTTGCAAATAATTTCTCGAGTTTTGGAGAAATGCGAAGATTGGCTCAAGATAGGAAGAAGTAGAGGGCTGGGAACGCTATGATGATGATACTGAGCATGATGCATGATGATGTGTCCAAGTAGAGATCCATGGCGATTTATTTCTCGGTGAATATGATTGTCAAGTTAAAGAAAATTTCACTTCCCTGACGAGGGATATTAAAAAATAGGATACGCAGTAGAGGTGGAAACACCTAAGCATGCAGCCTGAGTCACATTTCCTTCTTAGGTACTTAGGAACTGGAAGACGTTTTGAGTTGTATGACTTGCGGTTTTACATTATCACTTTTACGTCACTCAAAGCGCCTTGAGTTATTTGGAAAATAAAATCTACACGTTCATCAATAAATCTAGTCTCAATAATAATACAAATAACTCAATTAATTAATTATTTTTTATCAAATATAATGATACCTTTAAAGGCAATACTGTCATAATTTATTAATACCAAAGTTCTTTGTACCTAGTAAGTAGTACCTATAGTAGAAGTACTAAATAAAGTAAACGTTAACATCATCATTTTATTGAGATTTGTCCACAGTCATTCGTCCGTACTTTTAGATATTTTTTATGTGTTACATTAATTGCGTTTCAAGGGTACTTTTTGCGCATTTTATAAAATAAATATATAATTAAGATGAACTTAGATAGTAATTAAGCAGCTACAATTATTTTTCTCTCTCGTGACTAAAGATAATATCGCAGTATACAAGTACTAATGAGAAAGTTAAAACTTCAACTTTCGCTATGTATATTATTTGGCAGGTGTTGTGAAGACATTTTTTGCTGCATAATCACTTCTAAAATTACAGTGTAAATCAAAAATTGGTTTGGAAACTCTAAATTGTGATTACTATTTATAGAAGAATTCTTATAATTATATGTATCCATAAAATTAATTACGTATGTAGTCCTAAAACAACTGATCTGTTTTCAGATTCGTTCTGGACATGAGGAGACAACTAAGAAATGACAAAAGTTTTTACTACTAGCCATCTATTTTTTGTCATTTTTAGTACGTCATACGTATTTACAGAAGACCTCTTTTGCCCACCTGCTTGGCCCACGACAAAAGTTCAACCTAGTGACACCGATATTCCTGCTTTGGAATTTTTGGGATACGACTCAGAAAGTGAATGCGTTTGTCGAAAAATACCCAAAAAGTGGACTGTATGTTACGGGAGTGATTCGTGCTATCGATTTCCGAGGTCCTTTAAAATCGATACCACCTTGTTGAGAGTTAAAACGACAAGGATTTCTGAAATACTCGCGGGAGATTTACAATCTGTAACTCATTTAGAAAGTTTGGAGATTGAAGGAAATTTTCACCTATGGCGTATACAACCTGGTACCTTCTTCAACATGACCAAACTCATCAAGATGAGTATATCGTACAATACCAATTTGAAAGTCCTGGAAAAAGAAACATTTAAGGGATTGATTAATCTCAAGGAACTGTATCTAATGAAAAACGGCTTCACCAATGTTGTAGATATTACGCAATCCCTTCAAGTCCAGTTTGTTCCCAATTTAATTAAAGTGAGTTTAAGTGAAAACGAATTTGTGAATATAGACGAACACGCGTTTTCATCAATGGCTTCAAGTGTAATAGAAGAATTAAATTTAGTGTTGTGCCAAATTGAAAACATTAGTTCAAAAGCTTTGCTGCCTCTTCGCAAACTACAAGTTTTGCGATTGGGAGAGAACAATTTTGAGGCGTCTACTGTTACGAATTTACTTGAAACGAGTATAGACAATAACGTGCCATTGAAAATGTTAAATCTTTATGGAAATGGATTTAGAAAATCACCTCCTAAAGCAATGCTAAAAGTACTGGCAAAATCGAATATAACCCATTTGTGTATGTCGAAAAACCAGTTTGAAATTATTTCAGACACCACATTCCCTTCGAACGATAAATTGGAATATTTAGATCTGAGAGAAGATGTAATTTTGAATATTACAGCGGATGGTTTTGCTGGAATGTCGAATTTAAAAACTTTGTTGTTAAGTGGAAATAAATTATCCTGTATTCCAGATGGTGTGCTACTGGAATCTCTTACTTACTTGGACCTTTCTACGAACTCTGGAGATAGTTACTTTCCTTCGTATTTTTCACTCGGACGACGAAGATTTTCCAAGATGAAAGCCCTTAAACTTCTGAACCTCTCCTACAATAGAATCAATTCAATTCTAAACGAAAGTTTTGTTGGACTTGACAATTTAGAAATTATGGGACTAAAAAATGCTACAGTGTTTCACATTCAACCTTATTCATTCCAACCTCTTAGGAAACTTAAAATTTTAAATTTGGAAAACAACCCCTTCCCCACAAACACGCCACTCACTGCCGACTTGTTTTACGGACTCGATTCCTTGGAAGTACTTCTCTTGGGAGGATGCATGATTTCCGATTTGAGTGATAAAATTCCAATTTTTTCTCATTTGAAACATTTACACCATTTAGGCCTTGAAAGAAACCACTTGACCACGTTAAGTAGTGACGTGTTTTTCCCATTATCAAAATTGAAAAGCATCGACTTAACTGATAACTTTTTGGTATCGTGGGAACAAAGACTTTTTGAAAATAGTTCTTCCCTTCAAGTGGTTCATGCCGGACACAACAGGATGTCTTATATGACCGAGGCGATGCTGAACGATCTTTCTAATTTAACGCAAATAGACTTGAAAGGGAACCCTTTCAACTGTGATTGTTACAGTCTCCAACCCCTAATCAAGTGGATGGAATTTCATATAAACTTATCGGTTCTTAATAACACTGAACTGTATCCAAACTGTGTTTTCTCAAGTGGCAATACAACATCTATCAATGTAGATTATTTAAAAGTGATTAGGAACAAGATGGCGAAATGTGATCAACTGATTCAAAATTTTTCCTTCATTCCGTTGATTGTGATCGCGATTATTATTACCGTTATTACATGTATTACGTACTTGTACAGATGGCAAATAAAATATTTTTTGTTCGTTATTTCATTGAGATTGGCAAAACGCAAAAGACTTCTACCAAAACAAAAATGTGACGAACAGCAATCCTTTCATTATGACGCTTTTGTTTCCTATAGTAATGAAGACAGAGAATTTGTGGTGAAATTGGTAACAATGTTGGAAAATCATGAACCCTACTACAAGTTGTGTGTCTACGAGCGAGATTTTCAAGTGGGTGCAATAATTACAAGTGAGGTGCTTGAGAATGTTGCGAAAAGTAGAAAAACGTTGTTGATTATATCAGATTCCTATGTCAGATCCCATTGGTGCAGGTGGGAAGTCCAAATAGCTGAACACTACAAACTTTTAGAGAAAGAAAGCTACGACGTTTGTACCGATGACTCGATAATTTTGGTCAAACTGGGAGAGATCACGTCTTCCAAACTGTCGTCAACGTTGAAGTACTTAATGAAAACCAGAATATATTTGCAATGGGATTCTGATCTTAGAAAGCAAGACATATTTTGGGAGAAATTAAGACAAATTCTTGCACCCCCAAAGTGAAAATGAAACATCCATTGGAACCAAGGAAGTCAATATGTTTTATCTGTCAGAAACGCCATTTGTTAAATGATTGAGGAATTAACTTCAGAGGCTTTGTCTAAATACAGCCCTGTTATCCTTTTAAACGATTTAAAGGATGATGTGATGATGAAATTTGTTGATGTGCTGTACTTCGACATAAAATTAAACGATGTACTTAAATACCAAATTTATTGTAACAATTTACATTTTAAGTAGGTAATTAAAGCTGTTTTGTAATAATTTTCGATAGGAAATCGAAAAATTTACTTACTTGTCGATTTTGATATCTGGATATGTACATATTTTTATACCTAAACACATGTTGCAGTGCTCAAGGAAATTTTAAATAAATACAACTTTTCGACTAACAATAATAAAAATATTCTTAAGCTTTTATTTACAATTGTACAATATTATCTTGTAAAATAAATAGTGATTTAACTACGTCGTGTTCGCTTAATTATTTACAACGTTTTGTACATTTAACTTTAACATTTTCTTTGGTTAATAACTTAATCACATTTTGGTTGACATGTTTCTCTTCAGGTTCCATTGTCGTTTGCATCATGAATAGATTGTCATTAATATCATCTAAAATGTTCAATCATTTTGTTATAAATATTTATAGATAATGTTACTTATTTTTACCTCTTCTAAAGAAAGTGGATTGCTTTTCATTTTGGTATCTAAACTGTGGTATCTTTCTGAAATCAAAGAAACGAATTTTAAAAAGCACATGTTTGGATTTAGTCAGCCATTTTGATTACCGTGAGCCAAATGGAGTCGCACCATTGCCATGATATAATTTTCGGTCGTCAGTATTCTGTTTTTTGCAAATCTTAAAACCAAACATTCCAAAACTTTATTGCTAACAGTACATCCAGCTTCCCATAACAGGGACCTTAAATTATAACTCGACGTTTTACCACTGCTATGACCTCTTTCGAACTTTTGAAAGGCCAACTGCAAACAGTAGCAAATACTATTAAAGGCATCTGCACAGGGTGATCGATGATTTCGTACCCTCCAAAACTGAAGCATTGCCATAATTACTGGTATGTCTGCTATGTTTATTTTACCACAAATGTTGTAGTCCCTTAACATAATTAAACTTTTGCACAACTCCAAACTCGGTTTCTCCGATAAGTATATCTTCCAATGGGATTTCAAAATTTTTTGTAACTGACTTGCATCGACTTCTGTGGGATATTTATGGAGTAATTTGTTCAGGATTATGTTCCCATCTTTCTATAAAGATTATGTCACAATCATTACAAAGCTAAATTCAACATTTAAACGTGTTGTTACCAAAATTGGAGAAGTATCTTCCAAAAATTCTGTGACTATATTTCTGATGACCATGTTATCTTCATTTACTTCCCTGTTAAAGCAATAAAAGTAAACAAATCTAATTGCGACAAATATAACACTTTTTTATTACCAAATGTTGCTTTGTTCGTCGGTGAAGATTCGCAATAAAAATTTTCCATCTAAATTTGGAACGTTTGTTTGTGGGACAACTATGTAATCACCAGCAGGTAATGTGAAGAATGTGACAACCTCTCTTGCCACAGAATGGTTTGTTACATCTAGTGGTTTCTGTAAAGTTAACATTATACGACCAAGAATGATGAATGAATGTAGTGGAGGACTCACGTGATCGGTTACGAATTGAGGAGTTAACCTGGGCATACCGTGAGGTACTTCGTAAACGGCAAAACCAATAGCAAATAACGGCTTTCGTTTTTTGGATTCACTTTGGTGCGTTTCGTAGACTTGAGTAACTGATACAACTACATGGCATTTGTTGGAAGACGTTCTAGGAATTTGGATATGGAATTGCGGATTCATGGCAGTCGTCTCTGTAATAAAACAGCAAAATTCGAATCGATTGATAACTTGTCTGTTGCTACCATCATCAGTATTTCGAAAACATTGCCGATTTCAGAATTTTTTGAACAAAAGAATTTGGATAATCCAAATTTGTTCATGTATTTTTTTGTTATTCCGATTGTAATTTTCTACACCTTAAGAACTGAAGGGGGAGAATTAGTTCTTTTTACCTAAATATGTTGGCCCTCCACCAGCATTATATCCTGCTCTCCACCTTCTTCTGGCAAGTACTGCTCTCCAGGGTTGTTTTGAATGAAGAGCAGGTTCTACCATCCAGTCATCAGGTCCAATATGAACTAAATCTAACTGCGTAAAATGTCGCGCAAAATCTTCAAATGACATCCTATAAACCAATCAAGTTACGATCCTTGACCGAGCGATATTATGAAAATTAAATAAACCTACCAAAATTCGCCATCGTTAGCAACCCTGACACTTAATAATTCTTTGTCTCTAGGGGAGAGTCCATCCCATTCCCACGATCTTTCGCTCCATGCCCCAGACCACTCCCCCCTTGCCCACGGATTACGTAATCGAACCAAAGGGGTTTCTCCAGTCGGACCCCTAACCCGCGCTAAGCCCGTTATACTGTATGCGTGTTGAGTGATCAGGCCATTTCTGAGACGTAGTTGACGTTTCGTATCCTTTTCCTATAAAGACGAAGTAATATTTTCGGTAGTTTTTGTTTTCTTCCAGAGGGGATGAATTTAAAGTAATTCATAATTTTGCTTTGAAAGATTCTTATTGTATATACACTATTTTGCTTTTGAAACACGTGGATTTCAGTTCTAATTCATTAGGCATTAGAGAAAAGAACGTATTTTAAGAATGTGTAACGTTTGAAGACTATTTTGCTTTTGAAATACGTGGATTTCAGTTCTAATTCATTAGGCATTAGAGAAAAGAACGTATTTTAAGAATGTGTAAAGTTTAAAGACTATTTTGCTTTTGAAATACGTGNAGGTAAATACTGCTTCCAGTTTACAAGTGTAAATATTTCTGCAACTTTACGTATCAACAATTTGCAGTATTTGTAGTCACTATATGCCTTCATGTTTTAGTTCATTTGAACTACTCAAACAATACTTGAATGATAATGTCAATTTCGCTAGTGGTAAATTTAAGCGAATACGTTTTAAGACCCAAGGATTTATAAGGTTCATTGTTTATAAATGTTTTATGTATATTCGTTTGCAATAAATAGTAGCTTGAAAACAGGTATTAATGTTTAAATTTCTGAATTAAATTGTCTCGATAGCTATGACGTCAGAAGCATCTCAAGATCGAGAGTGCAAATCAAACGGCTTTGATGCACACGAACTACAAGAACATGGGCAACAGTGTAGAAGAAAGATACACAGTGTGATTTTTTCGTGATAAAAAAAAACATTTTTTAGGTAAATACTGCTTCCAGTTTACAAGTGTAAATATTTCTGCAACTTTACGTATCAACAATTTGCAGTATTTGTAGTCACTATATGCCTTCATGTTTTAGTTCATTTGAACTACTCAAACAATACTTGAATGATAATGTCAATTTCGCTAGTGGTAAATTTAAGCGAATACGTTTTAAGACCCAAGGATTTATAAGGTTCATTGTTTATAAATGTTTTATGTATATTCGTTTGCAATAAATAGTAGCTTGAAAACAGGTATTAATGTTTAAATTTCTGAATTAAATTGTCTCGATAGCTATGACGTCAGAAGCATCTCAAGATCGAGAGTGCAAATCAAACGGCTTTGATGCACACGAACTACAAGAACATGGGCAACAGTGTAGAAGAAAGATACACAGTGTGATTTTTTCGTGATAAAAAAAAACATTTTTTAGGTAAATACTGCTTCCAGTTT
The DNA here is from genome assembly GCF_000699045.2 of Agrilus planipennis. Lineage (NCBI taxonomy): Eukaryota > Metazoa > Arthropoda > Insecta > Coleoptera > Buprestidae > Agrilus > Agrilus planipennis. The sequence continues at coordinate 1,151,776 of NW_020442468.1, forward strand.
ACAAGTGTAAATATTTCTGCAACTTTACGTATCAACAATTTGCAGTATTTGTAGTCACTATATGCCTTCATGTTTTAGTTCATTTGAACTACTCAAACAATACTTGAATGATAATGTCAATTTCGCTAGTGGTAAATTTAAGCGAATACGTTTTAAGACCCAAGGATTTATAAGGTTCATTGTTTATAAATGTTTTATGTATATTCGTTTGCAATAAATAGTAGCTTGAAAACAGGTATTAATGTTTAAATTTCTGAATTAAATTGTCTCGATAGCTATGACGTCAGAAGCATCTCAAGATCGAGAGTGCAAATCAAACGGCTTTGATGCACACGAACTACAAGAACATGGGCAACAGTGTAGAAGAAAGATACACAGTGTGATTTTTTCGTGATAAAAAAAAACATTTTTTAGGTAAATACTGCTTCCAGTTTACAAGTGTAAATATTTCTGCAACTTTACGTATCAACAATTTGCAGTATTTGTAGTCACTATATGCCTTCATGTTTTAGTTCATTTGAACTACTCAAACAATACTTGAATGATAATGTCAATTTCGCTAGTGGTAAATTTAAGCGAATACGTTTTAAGACCCAAGGATTTATAAGGTTCATTGTTTATAAATGTTTTATGTATATTCGTTTGCAATAAATAGTAGCTTGAAAACAGGTATTAATGTTTAAATTTCTGAATTAAATTGTCTCGATAGCTATGACGTCAGAAGCATCTCAAGATCGAGAGTGCAAATCAAACGGCTTTGATGCACACGAACTACAAGAACATGGGCAACAGTGTAGAAGAAAGATACACAGTGTGATTTTTTCGTGATAAAAAAAAACATTTTTTAGGTAAATACTGCTTCCAGTTTACAAGTGTAAATATTTCTGCAACTTTACGTATCAACAATTTGCAGTATTTGTAGTCACTATATGCCTTCATGTTTTAGTTCATTTGAACTACTCAAACAATACTTGAATGATAATGTCAATTTCGCTAGTGGTAAATTTAAGCGAATACGTTTTAAGACCCAAGGATTTATAAGGTTCATTGTTTATAAATGTTTTATGTATATTCGTTTGCAATAAATAGTAGCTTGAAAACAGGTATTAATGTTTAAATTTCTGAATTAAATTGTCTCGATAGCTATGACGTCAGAAGCATCTCAAGATCGAGAGTGCAAATCAAACGGCTTTGATGCACACGAACTACAAGAACATGGGCAACAGTGTAGAAGAAAGATACACAGTGTGATTTTTTCGTGATAAAAAAAAACATTTTTTAGGTAAATACTGCTTCCAGTTTACAAGTGTAAATATTTCTGCAACTTTACGTATCAACAATTTGCAGTATTTGTAGTCACTATATGCCTTCATGTTTTAGTTCATTTGAACTACTCAAACAATACTTGAATGATAATGTCAATTTCGCTAGTGGTAAATTTAAGCGAATACGTTTTAAGACCCAAGGATTTATAAGGTTCATTGTTTATAAATGTTTTATGTATATTCGTTTGCAATAAATAGTAGCTTGAAAACAGGTATTAATGTTTAAATTTCTGAATTAAATTGTCTCGATAGCTATGACGTCAGAAGCATCTCAAGATCGAGAGTGCAAATCAAACGGCTTTGATGCACACGAACTACAAGAACATGGGCAACAGTGTAGAAGAAAGATACACAGTGTGATTTTTTCGTGATAAAAAAAAACATTTTTTAGGTAAATACTGCTTCCAGTTTACAAGTGTAAATATTTCTGCAACTTTACGTATCAACAATTTGCAGTATTTGTAGTCACTATATGCCTTCATGTTTTAGTTCATTTGAACTACTCAAACAATACTTGAATGATAATGTCAATTTCGCTAGTGGTAAATTTAAGCGAATACGTTTTAAGACCCAAGGATTTATAAGGTTCATTGTTTATAAATGTTTTATGTATATTCGTTTGCAATAAATAGTAGCTTGAAAACAGGTATTAATGTTTAAATTTCTGAATTAAATTGTCTCGATAGCTATGACGTCAGAAGCATCTCAAGATCGAGAGTGCAAATCAAACGGCTTTGATGCACACGAACTACAAGAACATGGGCAACAGTGTAGAAGAAAGATACACAGTGTGATTTTTTCGTGATAAAAAAAAACATTTTTTAGGTAAATACTGCTTCCAGTTTACAAGTGTAAATATTTCTGCAACTTTACGTATCAACAATTTGCAGTATTTGTAGTCACTATATGCCTTCATGTTTTAGTTCATTTGAACTACTCAAACAATACTTGAATGATAATGCCAATTTCGCTAGTGGTAAATTTAAGCGAATACGTTTTAAGACCCAAGGATTTATAGGGTTCATTGTTTATAAATGTTTTATGCATATTCGTTTGCAATAAATAATGGCTTGAAAACAGGTATTAATGTTTAAATACAAGAGTAAATATTTCTGTAACTTTACATATCAATAATTTGCTATATTTGTCGTCTTTATATGGTTTCATGTCTTGGTTCATTTGAACTACTCAAACAATACGTCAATGATGATGTTTATTTCGCTCATGGTAAATTTAGGCAAAATATTTATTTCCGTTTCCAATTTTCCATTATTTTATTATCGAATGTTAAATAAATTATCAATTAATGCATCTGTATGTGTTTATTTAGACACTTTCTGTATAGTTTAATCCATACGCCCTATTATACACCAAAAGTAGTAGTAAATTACAAACGATGTATTGATGTTACAGTTTGTTGAACTGTAGTACATACGTAAATACGGAGGATGTTTTGTTTGCGTTTCAATAAGTGAAATATTTTGCGAGACGTCTTGCAACGTGCGCATGTTTTGTTTGCAATAAAAGCAACACTTTGCAAAGTTATTTTCTTCTAATTACTCTAGATGTTTGATATCATATTTCAAATTTCCTTTGATAGGCTCCCCGGGGCAAACCTATAAAGAAATCGTATTAACCGAAGAATTCTTTTAAAACGCGATACTCGTTCAAGTTAGCAGTTGACTTTGATTAATGTCGAACTTATTCTTTTAATAATTGGCCTTTGCAGATGCCCCATTTCTTGTTGTTGTTGTTGTGTTTTTTCTTCTTTTCATTATTCATTGCTTTGCTTTTGATTTGTTGTTCCTTTTGTAAAACGATTGCGGCGAATTCTTGAGAGCGTTTGTTCTGTTAGAATTCCTCTCGATTTATAGGGATAACTGTAGCTGTTACTGTACGTATTTATCTGGTTAACGTGGTGATGACAGGAACTTATTAAGTTATTGAATACACACGATTGAATTTAATACACGCTCGATAGAAAATGGAAAATAAAAAACCTTTTAATTACCTAGGCTAAGTGTAACAATAACAGGTTTTTCTATTTGTGATTGAAATAATTTTCAGGCAGCTTAATATATTAGAATACAATGCTTATAATAACCAACATGTATGGAAACTTTACGTAACTTAGGAGAAAGGAAATTGATTTGAGGTTATAGTACAAGACTTGGTCGTGTTGTATGACTGCTTTTCAAAATTAGTAAATAAATGTTATCCTATTTTATATTAATTTGTATTGGGAACATGGCATCTCTAATCGAGAAGAACTATCTCCAAAATGCCAACAGAAGATCCGCCACGTCGTTATGACGTCAAGGAAACAACAGTTGATGCAAATGAACTAACTGCCTAAGACAATTAAACTAAACAATAAAAGAAAATTAAAGTAGACTATGCTGCTCACATTTGTACTGAAGACGTAGATACTATTCGTGAACCTAGCATTTATTTTAAAGCTTTATTCAGTTTTGTCAATAACTCTTAGAATCCATGACCGAATTTATAAAAGGGCATTTGGGACCGGTGCCCAGGAACCTCACAAAGTAAGGGTCAAATGTGTGTTAGTAGTTCCCATGCTATGTCCAAATATCAAGATTTCCTCTCTCTCTTACCTTCTCATATTCTTATTTCACGTTTTAGCTTATCCTTATATTATTTACTTACTCTCACGTTAATTCCTCAGTTATTCATCCTACATGAATCATGACCTGCCAACTGTTCCTTACTAATCCAAGGCAAGGTCATGGGGAAGACCTTCGAAGGCGACAGAAAAACCCAAATATGAGAAGAAACCGTTAAAACACATCGGAAAATTTTTGGAAATATCATCAGTATTTTGTATTAATCTTCTAAATCAGTCTAACATCCCCCAACATTATTTGTGTTTATCAATTCCTTCAAAATTATTATTTACAATGACGAGAACTCCGTCAAAACTTGATGAACTTTGTTATGAGCAAAAAGCTATTTCCACAAAAACATCTACAATTTTGGTAACTCTAAAATTAGTTCATATCCATCTAGAAGTGATAATCCACTGTAATAGTACGAAAAACATCAAATATAATTCAGTAATTCTTGACAGTTCCAAGTAACACAGCTAGCTGCCGATGCTTTTCGGGTAGGTTGCATATTACCCAACAAATATAAAATTATCTATTGATGAATTGGACAGCAGAAAACAAAACTCTGAAAATTTAAATGGTACCGCGTTTTCAATTTAATTTTGTTATTGTTCGTTGCCTCTAACGGTACGATTGCTTGGTCATTCCTTGAACGATTCCAAACGATGTTTGTAAACATAACAGTGGCCTACTTTTACTCCAATCGGAAACCTCTCGGCAATTACATAACTTTATTTTACAATTAGATTCCATATGTCCATAATGTCCTGTCGTCCATTAAAGTAAGTAGAAGTTTCAGTGATGATTATTAATATGCGTCAAGTTCGACGCTCGCACATGAGTACCCGTTTGGTTACATGCGTGCTCATTGTGGAAAATAATCACGAAACCTAACGTTTGGTATACAAAGTAGATGTTAATATTAACCAAGAGGTAAACAAATTGATCCATGATGGCAGTTGTCGTTTTCTTCACCGGAATCGAATGTTTACTTTGCAAATTATCGGCAACATGAAAGCAGGTCGTGTGGGTGCCGGTTGCGGTATGCGGTTAGCGTGTACCGAAATTCCAACCAGCACTTGCTTTTATCTGTATTATGTGTTATTCATGTTACAACGGACGCAGGCATCAATTCAAAAAATTATTATTTATTTCACAGTATTATCCTTACACGATATAGAAACTTTTTATTGGAATTTTATCATCATAAGGTCGTTAGGCGCAGGGGCGGCCTTAACCATCGGAAGGTTCCGGGCGGGTAAATTTTTGCGAGGCCCTGGTCTTTGTGGAATTAATTTTAATGATGAAACTTGAAAAATGCAAAGTGATTCATAAAAAAGTTTACAGTCTTAAAATTGTTTACCGAAAATTAAAAAAAATTGATAGACAAAGATAGCAAATTTGCCGTTTCTTTTAAGACTATTAAGAAATTCAAATAAACATTAGTGGTATATACTATTACTACCTAATATTTTTCTAATTAGATTGTTGTGGGCGTGTGAGAGGCCCCTGCAAGAGCGAGACCCCGGGCGGTTGCCCTGTTCGCCACCCCCAAAGGCCGCCCCTGGTTAGGCGTAAGACTGGTTGGATACGCACTTCAACTCTTTCCTATCCTGAACTAATCTTCGCATTTCCATAAAACTAGAACAACCCAAATCCTTAACCCAGTGGTTTCCAACTTGTGGGGCGCGCCCCCCTAGGGGCAAAGCGAGCATGCAGCTGTTTCCAAAATATCATTTTCGAATACAAACCAAAAAAGTCGAATAGGTGTCAAAAAAATGAATCAGCAAAATAGGTATACGTAATCCACAATCCTCGCCGCGAATTTTTCGGGTACAAATGCTAAAACATCCATCCATACTCTTGCTGGAATATCAGTGGAGTATTTATGAAATTAGATTTTTAGAAAAATTAAGGGGGCGCAACAATTTTTTTTTAAAGGGGGGCGCAGGTACAAAAAGGTTGGAAACCACTGCCTTAAACATTTGCGAACACTAATCTAATCTAGGTCTACCTCTACCCCTTCTAACTTCTGTTTCTGCCTGTAATATACGCACTCTTTTTTTTTCTAACGTTTTCTCTATTGTTACCCGTAAAGCTAGAATGGCCTCTCGCATTCCTCTATTTCTTCTAAACCCAAATTGATCTTCCCCTAATAATTCTTCCGCCCTTTTTTCCATCCTCTTCTGTATAATTCTAGTTAAGATTTTTGACGCATGAGAAGTTAAGCTAATTGTTATAAATGCCTCTCTTTTTAGGTATGGTTACTACCACGTTCCGTTTATAATCGTCTGGAATTTTCCTTGTCTCGTAAATGTGACTAACTATTTTAGAATGTTTTAGAATTTCCCCCTGTATCCCATCTACACCTGGCACCTTATTATTCTTTAAGTTTTTTAATGCTACATCGAACTCTTCTCTCATGGGACAACCTAACTCATCTATCTCCACACTATCTTCCTTCTCTAATACATCTCCTAATTCATGGCCTGAGTATAGGTTCTCTAAATATTCTTTCCATATATCTGCCTTTTCGGCATTTTCTATCAAAATAACCTCTGCCTCGTTTCTTATATTATTACTACTGTACCCTACATCTCTAAAATTCCTTTTAATTATAAGCCTTATTGGTTTTACCTACTAATAAAATTTACCACCTATTTTATTTCTGTTAATGCCTCTTTTTCAAATCGCAGAATTCATGCCATGTACCTACCAAAGATACCTTCGAACAGTGGTGTTGTGCTAATTTTTTTTTACCGGAACGCATATATATAATTATATAGACAGGGCCGATCCTGGGTAGGCCGCCCTTTGTGCGGTCTCATGTCCCAAATTTGACGACGACGGGGGGGGGGATTTTCCCCAATTTTCGCCCGTCGCCAGGATCGGCCCTGTTCACGATTCGGAAAAACAAGCCTGTTCGTTCCGGTTTTTGTTCCGGTTCGGGTTCGGTTCAAACCCTTGTTTATAATAATACATATAAAAATTCGTCAAAAAATAGAAAAAAAAATCAGCAATTCTTTTTAATTTTTTTTTCAATACNTCATTAGGCATTAGAGAAAAGAACGTATTTTAAGAATGTGTAACGTTTGAAGACTATTTTGCTTTTCACATATGCGGATTTCAGTTATGATTCATTAGATATTAAAGAAAATAACGTGTTTTAAGAATGTGTAACGTTTGAAGTTTGAACCAGTTTTAAAATACTTGTATTGTATAGGTACCGTTTTGATTCCCCAAGTCATATTAGCCCATTGACCTGCAAACACTTCAATGAGTTAAAATTCACTTACCGGTGTAATGTTAGCTATTAGAAGACTAGATCTAGGAACTGCACTGTTTAGTACTTGGAATGTTAGAAATCGATCCTGGTGGGTTAAACTGAAACTTTGTACAATACCCCCAGTTAAATCTTGCAGTGCTCTGGTGGTGGAACCGTGAGATAAATTCTCATAGCAGCCGTAAAATCTGAAAAGTGCAGGCATTGTAACAAAAAATACTTAATAAAAAAAATTAGGGCAAGTACTTTGCGTAAGCCTTTTCTAATAGTGCTGCCCAAAATTCAGTGGCGTTCGTGGAATGCATATAAACCAAACGACCTTTGAATGTTGGCAGTTTGTCGTCCACCAGAATTTCTCTCCATTCCCCAAAATGCCAAAACCTAAACCTATAACAAAAGAAACGCTCCCTTAAAACTATGAAAATCGACGAAGAAAAAAAAAAGAGAGTCAAAAATCTAGAAAATGTATATTTATATCCAAAGATTTCTAGTGTGGACGTATATATTTTTGGTGTAATATTAGAAATAGGTAAAGCTTATATTCTGTAACCAACCAGCTCAAGATCATTAATCTAAATCGTGTTAATCGGCCATAACAGTTAGCTGTATTATGCCTAGCTCCAGGTTATTTCTTCAGTCTCCTGATAAATGCAATTAAGTCTTTTCATTAGAGGATTGCACGCAAAGCTTCTGCGAACTGAGACAGGAAAATTCATAAAGTACAATTTTTCCAGGTGCCGCAACTAGTTATCAGTTCTTAATTAGAGTTATTTGTAGAACAAGATTTCACTCGTCGATTAAATTAAACGATACTGGGTGGTCTGTAGGAGGTGGCGTATTTAGCTACCCAGTTTAACCGTTGCTCCGCAGAAATGAAATCATTTAACTCACTTTCTATTACAGTTATTTGGGTATGTAGGTATGTCAGGAAGAAAAACAGTATCCACTGTTTTGAAGATTTAATTATTAACGAATTTTAATAGCCGCATAATTTAACAGAGACGAAAATTAATTTTTTATCAGTGAAAGGAATTGCATATTTTGAGAGGAATGTAAAATTACTACAGTTCTTCGTAAGGATTTAAAAGTTATAAATTTTTATGAAAACAGTTAAGCAGTTGCCTTTCGCTTTGAATATAAATTGTAAACTTCTAAGTTAAGCAGTCATATTTAAAAATTGTTTTTTAGAAGTTTAAACATGAAAAAAATTGTCCGTTATTGCCATTTTTATTTATGGTAGTGCAAATTTATTCAAATTAGTTTACCATTGGAAAGGTACGTTAAATTATAGTAGAACAATATTAAAATAAGAGAAATGTTATAACGTAACAAATCATGAAATGGGAAAGGTGTTAGGAGATTTGGATTTATTACAAATACGTTTTAAGGCCCATGTATTTACAAAGTTCATTGTTTATAAATGTTTTATGTATATTCGTTTGCAATAAATAATAGTTTGAAAACAGGCATTAATGTTTAAATTTTTGAATTAAACTGTCTCAATAGCAATGACGTCAGAAGTATGTCACGATCGAGAGAGCAAATCAAAAGGCTTTGATGCAGACGAACTACGAGAACATGGACAACAGTGTAGAAGAAAGATACACAGTGTGACTTTTTTGTGATAAATAAAAAAAAACATTTTTTAGGTATCTACTGCTTTCAGTTTACATCTTATATTTCTGCAACTTTACATATCAACAATTTGCAGTATTTGTAGTCATTATATGCCTTCATGTTTTAGTTCATTTGAACTACTCAAACAATACTTGAATGATAATGTCAATTTCGCTAGTGGTAAATTTAAGCGAATACGTTTTAAGACCCAAGGATTTATAAGGTTCATTGTTTATAAATGTTTTATGTATATTCGTTTGCAATAAATAGTAGCTTGAAAACAGGTATTAATGTTTAAATTTCTGAATTAAATTGTCTCGATAGCTATGACGTCAGAAGCATCTCAAGATCGAGAGTGCAAATCAAACGGCTTTGATGCACACGAACTACAAGAACATGGGCAACAGTGTAGAAGAAAGATACACAGTGTGATTTTTTCGTGATAAAAAAAAACATTTTTTAGGTAAATACTGCTTCCAGTTTACAAGTGTAAATATTTCTGCAACTTTACGTATCAACAATTTGCAGTATTTGTAGTCACTATATGCCTTCATGTTTTAGTTCATTTGAACTACTCAAACAATACTTGAATGATAATGCCAATTTCGCTAGTGGTAAATTTAAGCGAATACGTTTTAAGACCCAAGGATTTATAGGGTTCATTGTTTATAAATGTTTTATGCATATTCGTTTGCAATAAATAATGGCTTGAAAACAGGTATTAATGTTTAAATACAAGAGTAAATATTTCTGTAACTTTACATATCAATAATTTGCTATATTTGTCGTCTTTATATGGTTTCATGTCTTGGTTCATTTGAACTACTCAAACAATACGTCAATGATGATGTTTATTTCGCTCATGGTAAATTTAGGCAAAATATTTATTTCCGTTTCCAATTTTCCATTATTTTATTATCGAATGTTAAATAAATTATCAATTAATGCATCTGTATGTGTTTATTTAGACACTTTCTGTATAGTTTAATCCATACGCCCTATTATACACCAAAAGTAGTAGTAAATTACAAACGATGTATTGATGTTACAGTTTGTTGAACTGTAGTACATACGTAAATACGGAGGATGTTTTGTTTGCGTTTCAATAAGTGAAATATTTTGCGAGACGTCTTGCAACGTGCGCATGTTTTGTTTGCAATAAAAGCAACACTTTGCAAAGTTATTTTCTTCTAATTACTCTAGATGTTTGATATCATATTTCAAATTTCCTTTGATAGGCTCCCCGGGGCAAACCTATAAAGAAATCGTATTAACCGAAGAATTCTTTTAAAACGCGATACTCGTTCAAGTTAGCAGTTGACTTTGATTAATGTCGAACTTATTCTTTTAATAATTGGCCTTTGCAGATGCCCCATTTCTTGTTGTTGTTGTTGTGTTTTTTCTTCTTTTCATTATTCATTGCTTTGCTTTTGATTTGTTGTTCCTTTTGTAAAACGATTGCGGCGAATTCTTGAGAGCGTTTGTTCTGTTAGAATTCCTCTCGATTTATAGGGATAACTGTAGCTGTTACTGTACGTATTTATCTGGTTAACGTGGTGATGACAGGAACTTATTAAGTTATTGAATACACACGATTGAATTTAATACACGCTCGATAGAAAATGGAAAATAAAAAACCTTTTAATTACCTAGGCTAAGTGTAACAATAACAGGTTTTTCTATTTGTGATTGAAATAATTTTCAGGCAGCTTAATATATTAGAATACAATGCTTATAATAACCAACATGTATGGAAACTTTACGTAACTTAGGAGAAAGGAAATTGATTTGAGGTTATAGTACAAGACTTGGTCGTGTTGTATGACTGCTTTTCAAAATTAGTAAATAAATGTTATCCTATTTTATATTAATTTGTATTGGGAACATGGCATCTCTAATCGAGAAGAACTATCTCCAAAATGCCAACAGAAGATCCGCCACGTCGTTATGACGTCAAGGAAACAACAGTTGATGCAAATGAACTAACTGCCTAAGACAATTAAACTAAACAATAAAAGAAAATTAAAGTAGACTATGCTGCTCACATTTGTACTGAAGACGTAGATACTATTCGTGAACCTAGCATTTATTTTAAAGCTTTATTCAGTTTTGTCAATAACTCTTAGAATCCATGACCGAATTTATAAAAGGGCATTTGGGACCGGTGCCCAGGAACCTCACAAAGTAAGGGTCAAATGTGTGTTAGTAGTTCCCATGCTATGTCCAAATATCAAGATTTCCTCTCTCTCTTACCTTCTCATATTCTTATTTCACGTTTTAGCTTATCCTTATATTATTTACTTACTCTCACGTTAATTCCTCAGTTATTCATCCTACATGAATCATGACCTGCCAACTGTTCCTTACTAATCCAAGGCAAGGTCATGGGGAAGACCTTCGAAGGCGACAGAAAAACCCAAATATGAGAAGAAACCGTTAAAACACATCGGAAAATTTTTGGAAATATCATCAGTATTTTGTATTAATCTTCTAAATCAGTCTAACATCCCCCAACATTATTTGTGTTTATCAATTCCTTCAAAATTATTATTTACAATGACGAGAACTCCGTCAAAACTTGATGAACTTTGTTATGAGCAAAAAGCTATTTCCACAAAAACATCTACAATTTTGGTAACTCTAAAATTAGTTCATATCCATCTAGAAGTGATAATCCACTGTAATAGTACGAAAAACATCAAATATAATTCAGTAATTCTTGACAGTTCCAAGTAACACAGCTAGCTGCCGATGCTTTTCGGGTAGGTTGCATATTACCCAACAAATATAAAATTATCTATTGATGAATTGGACAGCAGAAAACAAAACTCTGAAAATTTAAATGGTACCGCGTTTTCAATTTAATTTTGTTATTGTTCGTTGCCTCTAACGGTACGATTGCTTGGTCATTCCTTGAACGATTCCAAACGATGTTTGTAAACATAACAGTGGCCTACTTTTACTCCAATCGGAAACCTCTCGGCAATTACATAACTTTATTTTACAATTAGATTCCATATGTCCATAATGTCCTGTCGTCCATTAAAGTAAGTAGAAGTTTCAGTGATGATTATTAATATGCGTCAAGTTCGACGCTCGCACATGAGTACCCGTTTGGTTACATGCGTGCTCATTGTGGAAAATAATCACGAAACCTAACGTTTGGTATACAAAGTAGATGTTAATATTAACCAAGAGGTAAACAAATTGATCCATGATGGCAGTTGTCGTTTTCTTCACCGGAATCGAATGTTTACTTTGCAAATTATCGGCAACATGAAAGCAGGTCGTGTGGGTGCCGGTTGCGGTATGCGGTTAGCGTGTACCGAAATTCCAACCAGCACTTGCTTTTATCTGTATTATGTGTTATTCATGTTACAACGGACGCAGGCATCAATTCAAAAAATTATTATTTATTTCACAGTATTATCCTTACACGATATAGAAACTTTTTATTGGAATTTTATCATCATAAGGTCGTTAGGCGCAGGGGCGGCCTTAACCATCGGAAGGTTCCGGGCGGGTAAATTTTTGCGAGGCCCTGGTCTTTGTGGAATTAATTTTAATGATGATACTTGAAAAATGCAAAGTGATTCATAAATAAGTTTACAGTTTTAAAATTGTTTATCGAAAATTAAAAAAAATTGATAAAGACAAAGATAGCAAATTTGCGGCTTCTTTTAAGACTATTAAGAAATTCAAATAAACATTAGTAGTATGTACTATTACTACCTAATATTTTTCTAATTAGATTGTTGCGCGAGTGTGCGAGGCCCCT
>NW_020442468.1:1165590-1245882 GCF_000699045.2 Agrilus planipennis
TTATGTATGAAATCTTTACTTTTTTAAAATTTTATATTTTTTTCTTCTAATGTTTATTATAAATAAAGTTTAATTCCCGTTGAACCGGTTCAAAAACCGGTTCACGTATTTGTTTCGGTTCGGTTCGAGTTCCGGTTCAGCAGAAAAAAAACGTTCCGGACTCCGGTTCACGGTTCGGAAAAACAAGCCGGTTCGTTCCGGTTTTTGTTCCGGTTCGGGTTCGGTTCAAACCCTTGTTTATAATAATACATATAAAAATTCGTCAAAAATTAGAAAAAAAAATCAGCAATTCTTTTTAATTTTTTTTTCAATACGTCAGCCAATTCTCGTTATCAGAAATCATCTTTAGTTCCGGAACGCGTTCCCGTCCAAAAAGGAAGTACCGGAACGACGTTCCGGACCGTTCCGGCTCGACAACACCACTGCCTTTGAATTAATGTTGTAACATAGTAATTTCAATATTCCCATAAACATAATATTTGTAACAAGTTTTAAAGATCCACACAGATTCTTTGTTTAAGTTTGTCTTCATCAACTTTGAAATGTCCTTAACCAAATGTAGATTTACATATCTAATTTTGGTAAGGATTTTTTAAAATTTGAAACGATCACGGAAAGTAATGGTCGTCTACCAAGAGTCGTAGATATCAAAAGATTGCGCCTGTCACTTGGGAATCTTTCGTATGAGAGCATTCCTCATTAGTCATTACATTGTAAACGGAATAAATACTGAGAGTATTTTAAGTGCCTGGTAGTAGTGTAAGTGAACCCGATTGCGATATTTATTGTCGTTTCGATGGCAAAAATGCTACTCGGCTTCTTTAATCCCATCTTGGAAGCGCGCGTTTTTCTTAAAAAATTTGTAATTCTAGTTGATGCCATCTGTAAAAGCAAAACTATTACTAACAGCCACTTATAACTCTCATAAGAATTACAAAACGGATTGATAGAACTTCAGCAATCCAAGCATGTTCGACGGGTATTCACCCAGAGGCGTATCTGTCAAGCTACCAATTTCGCAACATCTTGTTTGCTAAACGATCTATCTATGTATTTGATGCCGATAAAATCTGTCTGTCTTACTTTCTCATTTTCCAAATACACGTGAGAAATAGCCATAGAAACTAGAGGATGGATGACGTATATCGCAAATGATAAAGGCATTTGACAAGTGTAAAAAAAACATGAGATATTATTATAAGTGGCCGATTTTAGGTATCTAGGATGTCAGATAAATCAGGACGGAGGGAGTTGTAGGGATATAAAGTAGAGGGAAGCGCAGGGCCGAGTCGCCTTCAATAAAGAGAAGTCAGTTCTATGCTCGCGAACGGTTAATTTAGAGAGATATTAGAAAGAGTAGCAGAACAGAGGATTCCATGGAAGTCAATAAAAAATAGGTCAGATAGGTTGGTAGGACACCTTCTCAGGCATGAAGGTCTAGTCAGAGACATATTAGAGGCAGAAACGGAAGTTAGGAGGGGTAGAGGTAGACCTAGATTAGATTACTGTTAGCAAATAGTTAAGGATATGGGTTGTTCTAGCTTTAGGAAAATGCGAAGCTTGGCACAGGATAGGAGAGTGGAGGTGCCTGTCCAACCAGTCTTGGAACTGACGACTTTATGATAATGATGTAGATGATCAGCTTCTGAGTAGACCTTTATGGGGATAAAATGAAATGACCCGTCCTATGATGACATTTAAGATGGAACATTTTTTCTTTTTGGATACAATAAAATTAGTTGAATCCACAATTAGTAGCAAATCTCTGTAGGTTTCTTGCACCCCTTGTGATTATTTAAAATCAGGTTTTAAAAGAAAACTCGAATTAAATGCAGAATTAATAAAATTCATCTGATGTTACGACTGAAATAAGTATTGAAATTCTTCGAGTTTACGCCTTTCGATTTTCGATTTGACTTGATAAACGTTCCGCCACTGTGAACAAAGGCAGTACCATAAGGACCTTAGTAAATACGCGTCAGTGCAACGGCAGATATCTCATAATTCTGCGGCAAGATTATCTACATTCTGAGCCTGACATGCGGCTATTGTGGAGTAGCCGGAATGATCGCAATCTTACCATAAAAGAATATTCACACACACTTACACATGTGTTGCTTAATGTTTATCAAATGCATGGAGACGCGAGGAGCTTTTTCCTCGAAATAACTGCAACTCTAACGACCCCGTTGATGCATTCTGTCAAATGTGGAAGAACGTCAGACCATAAAATGCAACAAACCACATCCACTACTGACGTAGGACGGACGCGAAATCATGATCAACATTATGCACATATTTCATCCTTTTCGGAATTAGCAGGTTACTAATTATATACGACAAGTATCCTAAGGTTGTGTGGGATCTCAAAATAAAACGGTTGACTCGGTAAACTAACCATAATTTTAATAAGCAAACAAAACAAAGTAACATTAAACAGAAATAAACCAGATAAATTCAAATAATGAAGAGCTCATAAACAAAATAAAAATGAAGTAATATTTGTAACATATGTTCAGACACGTCGACGCAAGTATTCACAGCAACAACTACACTACTACTGGGGTAGTCTCTGGGCCTCCGGCGTATGAATCTGCGCTCTGCAGTTGCGCCCTATCGATCAAATGATACTTTTGGGTGTTTCATTCCCACCAGCCACTACGCCGGAAGGTAGGGAGGAAGGCTCCCTTTCAGGAATCGTGGGAATGGGTGGGTGGTGGTTAGGGTGAGAAAGATGAGACGGACGAGATAAAAAAAAACTTTTGGATGTTTCATTCCCACCAGCCAGTAATGCTGACAGACAGAAGAGAATGAAATATAATCTGTGGAATATTATTGCCTCAGCATTTGTCTAGGTGATCCAAGAAAACCACAGAAAAACTTGGACCAAGGCAGACAGACCCGAAATCAAACCGACATCCTCCCGAATGCTAAGCAATGGTCTAAACCTCTAGGCCATGCAGCTCGGTGATGGACGAAATGAATACAGAAGAAAATGATAGATTATCTGTAGAATATTACTGCTCCAACATTTACCTAAGTGATCCAAGAAAACCACAGAAAAACTTGGACTAAGGCAGACGGACTCGGAATCCCGAATGCTAAGAAATGATCTAAACCTCTAGGCTATGCCGCTCGGTCCTATCGATCGCTCGGTACCATACATATGTATTTGCAACCCTTTCCCTTAAACCCTTACTCTAACAACCTCTAGGTTTCTGTCTCTCACTCTCTTACATTCCCATGGTTATGTCAAGGATACTGAAGTGATGTTTTTTCAAACTAATTTCTACGCAAATAAATAGTTACAACGGTGAGACCAACTCTTAGTAAAATAATGAGAATCTTCAAAGTGGAATAATATTACTTATTGTCTTCCGTCAACATTCATTCTGTATTGCAAGTAATAGATACTAAATTGTACGGTGAAGCATCCAACAATGTCAAAATATACTTTTAGGTAGTTACTTCTAGTTTCTCTACAACATGTAGCTTTCGTTTAGTGTTGGCTTGTTAGTCGTTATTGATTTTGTAAAACGAGCCCTATTTTAAAGGAGAAAAGACAAAAGGAACTCGTTAGATTTTTCTTATACTTCGGTGACGCGGTACAAATAGTTGTCTGTTCTCACGCTATTCGAGGTACTATATTATATATCGGGGTTAGCTCCTCTACTTATCCTCCGTTTCGTTGTAATTATAATCGTAACTGCTCTCTTAATTGGTTCGAGAGAACAGGAGGCCGCGCTTTACGATCTATTGTGATTGTTTCGTCCGGCGAAAGAGCGAAAAGAAGCGGATCTATCGGTTTGACAGGCGATAAATCTCCACTTCCTAAGATGGTGGCCGATCGGACGAACGCATACATACCCAGTTGCTTATGAGATGCGGAAAAAGACTTTTTGCACACACTTCTTATATAGAGCTACGTACACAGATTGTTACTGTTGGAGATACTTTGTCGGACGTCCAGAGCAAAAAAATTTACACGTTAAACACTTTCTGCCAATCTGCAACAATCTTGCATGAAGCTGAAACTTGTTTATTTACCTGTTTCCTTCCTTTGAATCGCATCCTGCCAACAATTGGAGATCCTTTGCGTTTATAAACGTGACCCTGGATTTGGTCTTAATGAGGATTTGTATATTAAGTGAAACAAATGGAACTAGAGGAGCTGGAGATAGAAAAGCGTGTAGAGAGGCAAACAAAAGAAGAAAAGAATAAGGAGAATCGAAATGGAGTTAGAAAAGAAAAGAAGAGAAGAAAAGACACGAAACATAATAATGTTTGGAATAGAGCTAGACGGGAACTAGGAAAAGAGGGATTTGCGAAGGATTATAAAAGAGAAAATGGCGTCGAAGACAGAGGTAATGGAGATATGGAGACTAAATGGAGATAAAGAAAATATATGAGGCAAAGATGAAGAAATGGGAAGATAAGATGTAGATAGTTAGAAATGGTAAACGACCGAAGGGGATAGAGGCATATACAAGAAATCACATGGCCATGGAAGAAAGAAGAATACAGAAGATGTTAGAGCGGAACGTAAAAGATAAAAAATGGAAAAAGCGGGATATGAATAGAAGATAAAGATGTTATAGAAGTATAAAGAAAAATGGATATAAATTATAACTGGGATATATTTGAGGCAATAAGGGTAGGAAAAAAGGCAGGGCTAAGGGAGGGATGATTGTGGGGTTAAAGGAATTGACTAGGGGAATAGTGATGATAGAAGGGTTAGGCGGAGGAAAGAAAGAGGGGGTGATATTTTCCACCTATATCTCGGAGGAAAAAGTTGGAGATAATAGAGAATAAGATAGAAAATGTAAAAGATAGTAGTGTAATGTTAAATGTATAAGTTAAAGATATAATAAATATTGTACTCTATATTAAGATTGGCTGTAGAAGTTAAGTGACATTTCTAGATATTGAGTCTTAAGTCTTATTTTTGGATGCTTCATCCTTGAAGACAAACAATTTGGAGTTTCAGCAGTTGGGGTTAGATCGTAGTTCTGAACGTCAAATGGTGGCTCTTTAACCTTACTCTTCTATTTTGGCGCCTTAGTTCTTGATTAAATCTTACAATTAATTCTTTCGCCACTTGATCAGCTCATAGTGCGGCATGTTCAATCATGGTTTCTCATTTGGTGGCTCAGTCCCAAAATGGTCTTACATTTGGAATAATGGAATTTAGATGTTGCAAAAGATTGAAAATCGTCCTTGATATGCGAAAGTGTTACATATGTATAAGTATGCCAGTGAGCAGAAATTCCAAAATTTCTTGAACATGAGCTAGTCCTTTCACATGAAATTCCAATAGCAAAAGTAGTTTGTGATATCTGGTCTTGAATCTAATGCTGTTCACGTCTAAGGCATTTGACCGAAAATGGACTTAAATTATTGTTGACAGGAATCATCGGTTCTAGTGTTTTATAACACTGGCACCATCCGATTGATCAGGCACCGTTTAACTGTTGTAACCAGTTTAGCGGCGACTGATGTTCGGGTGTTTGTATTAATGGCTGTCAACGGCCATTCGTTTTCAATTTACATGGAGCGCGACTTCCTGTGAATTGGCGTGTCGCGAATGTTTTATTATTATTCGTTCTTCACTGTTCCTCACAATCACTCGGCCGATCCACCTGCTTCTCCTCTTCCTCGTTCTTCTTCATCGACTGACTGGATCAGGTCGTGGAATCGCCAGCTGACCGGCCGACTGGATGCGGCTGGGGCGGTCAGCGGCGATTCTTATCGATGCCGTTTTGTTATCGTAAATTCAGACGCCTGCCGCTCTAGCTATCGCCTACTTTGTGATTTAAAACGTTTTGGAACGTCGCATCCAAGTCACTTTATTGGTAGCCGAACGACCACCTTCCGTGAATAACTATTGTTTACAATAAAACAAGTGTCTCCCTATCGCATTATCGCCAAGCAACGTGCTACTCAAGTATAATATAAAGTTCTTGTAACTTTACATGCGCTTTGAATAACTTAAATATCAGTAATTGTAAAAAGCATAAATAAAAAAAATGATGATCTCTACTATGTCTAAATACTATATATAAAAGAAATTATGAGTGCTGGCAGCNATTTTCTTCTAATTACTCTAGATGTTTGATATCATATTTCAAAT
The DNA here is from genome assembly GCF_000699045.2 of Agrilus planipennis. Classification (NCBI taxonomy): domain Eukaryota; kingdom Metazoa; phylum Arthropoda; class Insecta; order Coleoptera; family Buprestidae; genus Agrilus; species Agrilus planipennis. Next base: position 1,171,721 of record NW_020442468.1, read on the forward strand.
TTCCTTTGATAGGCTCCCCGGGGCAAACCTATAAAGAAATCGTATTAACCGAAGAATTCTTTTAAAACGCGATACTCGTTCAAGTTAGCAGTTGACTTTGATTAATGTCGAACTTATTCTTTTAATAATTGGCCTTTGCAGATGCCCCATTTCTTGTTGTTGTTGTTGTGTTTTTTCTTCTTTTCATTATTCATTGCTTTGCTTTTGATTTGTTGTTCCTTTTGTAAAACGATTGCGGCGAATTCTTGAGAGCGTTTGTTCTGTTAGAATTCCTCTCGATTTATAGGGATAACTGTAGCTGTTACTGTACGTATTTATCTGGTTAACGTGGTGATGACAGGAACTTATTAAGTTATTGAATACACACGATTGAATTTAATACACGCTCGATAGAAAATGGAAAATAAAAAACCTTTTAATTACCTAGGCTAAGTGTAACAATAACAGGTTTTTCTATTTGTGATTGAAATAATTTTCAGGCAGCTTAATATATTAGAATACAATGCTTATAATAACCAACATGTATGGAAACTTTACGTAACTTAGGAGAAAGGAAATTGATTTGAGGTTATAGTACAAGACTTGGTCGTGTTGTATGACTGCTTTTCAAAATTAGTAAATAAATGTTATCCTATTTTATATTAATTTGTATTGGGAACATGGCATCTCTAATCGAGAAGAACTATCTCCAAAATGCCAACAGAAGATCCGCCACGTCGTTATGACGTCAAGGAAACAACAGTTGATGCAAATGAACTAACTGCCTAAGACAATTAAACTAAACAATAAAAGAAAATTAAAGTAGACTATGCTGCTCACATTTGTACTGAAGACGTAGATACTATTCGTGAACCTAGCATTTATTTTAAAGCTTTATTCAGTTTTGTCAATAACTCTTAGAATCCATGACCGAATTTATAAAAGGGCATTTGGGACCGGTGCCCAGGAACCTCACAAAGTAAGGGTCAAATGTGTGTTAGTAGTTCCCATGCTATGTCCAAATATCAAGATTTCCTCTCTCTCTTACCTTCTCATATTCTTATTTCACGTTTTAGCTTATCCTTATATTATTTACTTACTCTCACGTTAATTCCTCAGTTATTCATCCTACATGAATCATGACCTGCCAACTGTTCCTTACTAATCCAAGGCAAGGTCATGGGGAAGACCTTCGAAGGCGACAGAAAAACCCAAATATGAGAAGAAACCGTTAAAACACATCGGAAAATTTTTGGAAATATCATCAGTATTTTGTATTAATCTTCTAAATCAGTCTAACATCCCCCAACATTATTTGTGTTTATCAATTCCTTCAAAATTATTATTTACAATGACGAGAACTCCGTCAAAACTTGATGAACTTTGTTATGAGCAAAAAGCTATTTCCACAAAAACATCTACAATTTTGGTAACTCTAAAATTAGTTCATATCCATCTAGAAGTGATAATCCACTGTAATAGTACGAAAAACATCAAATATAATTCAGTAATTCTTGACAGTTCCAAGTAACACAGCTAGCTGCCGATGCTTTTCGGGTAGGTTGCATATTACCCAACAAATATAAAATTATCTATTGATGAATTGGACAGCAGAAAACAAAACTCTGAAAATTTAAATGGTACCGCGTTTTCAATTTAATTTTGTTATTGTTCGTTGCCTCTAACGGTACGATTGCTTGGTCATTCCTTGAACGATTCCAAACGATGTTTGTAAACATAACAGTGGCCTACTTTTACTCCAATCGGAAACCTCTCGGCAATTACATAACTTTATTTTACAATTAGATTCCATATGTCCATAATGTCCTGTCGTCCATTAAAGTAAGTAGAAGTTTCAGTGATGATTATTAATATGCGTCAAGTTCGACGCTCGCACATGAGTACCCGTTTGGTTACATGCGTGCTCATTGTGGAAAATAATCACGAAACCTAACGTTTGGTATACAAAGTAGATGTTAATATTAACCAAGAGGTAAACAAATTGATCCATGATGGCAGTTGTCGTTTTCTTCACCGGAATCGAATGTTTACTTTGCAAATTATCGGCAACATGAAAGCAGGTCGTGTGGGTGCCGGTTGCGGTATGCGGTTAGCGTGTACCGAAATTCCAACCAGCACTTGCTTTTATCTGTATTATGTGTTATTCATGTTACAACGGACGCAGGCATCAATTCAAAAAATTATTATTTATTTCACAGTATTATCCTTACACGATATAGAAACTTTTTATTGGAATTTTATCATCATAAGGTCGTTAGGCGCAGGGGCGGCCTTAACCATCGGAAGGTTCCGGGCGGGTAAATTTTTGCGAGGCCCTGGTCTTTGTGGAATTAATTTTAATGATGAAACTTGAAAAATGCAAAGTGATTCATAAAAAAGTTTACAGTCTTAAAATTGTTTACCGAAAATTAAAAAAAATTGATAGACAAAGATAGCAAATTTGCCGTTTCTTTTAAGACTATTAAGAAATTCAAATAAACATTAGTGGTATATACTATTACTACCTAATATTTTTCTAATTAGATTGTTGTGGGCGTGTGAGAGGCCCCTGCAAGAGCGAGACCCCGGGCGGTTGCCCTGTTCGCCACCCCCAAAGGCCGCCCCTGGTTAGGCGTAAGACTGGTTGGATACGCACTTCAACTCTTTCCTATCCTGAACTAATCTTCGCATTTCCATAAAACTAGAACAACCCAAATCCTTAACCCAGTGGTTTCCAACTTGTGGGGCGCGCCCCCCTAGGGGCAAAGCGAGCATGCAGCTGTTTCCAAAATATCATTTTCGAATACAAACCAAAAAAGTCGAATAGGTGTCAAAAAAATGAATCAGCAAAATAGGTATACGTAATCCACAATCCTCGCCGCGAATTTTTCGGGTACAAATGCTAAAACATCCATCCATACTCTTGCTGGAATATCAGTGGAGTATTTATGAAATTAGATTTTTAGAAAAATTAAGGGGGCGCAACAATTTTTTTTTAAAGGGGGGCGCAGGTACAAAAAGGTTGGAAACCACTGCCTTAAACATTTGCGAACACTAATCTAATCTAGGTCTACCTCTACCCCTTCTAACTTCTGTTTCTGCCTGTAATATACGCACTCTTTTTTTTTCTAACGTTTTCTCTATTGTTACCCGTAAAGCTAGAATGGCCTCTCGCATTCCTCTATTTCTTCTAAACCCAAATTGATCTTCCCCTAATAATTCTTCCGCCCTTTTTTCCATCCTCTTCTGTATAATTCTAGTTAAGATTTTTGACGCATGAGAAGTTAAGCTAATTGTTATAAATGCCTCTCTTTTTAGGTATGGTTACTACCACGTTCCGTTTATAATCGTCTGGAATTTTCCTTGTCTCGTAAATGTGACTAACTATTTTAGAATGTTTTAGAATTTCCCCCTGTATCCCATCTACACCTGGCACCTTATTATTCTTTAAGTTTTTTAATGCTACATCGAACTCTTCTCTCATGGGACAACCTAACTCATCTATCTCCACACTATCTTCCTTCTCTAATACATCTCCTAATTCATGGCCTGAGTATAGGTTCTCTAAATATTCTTTCCATATATCTGCCTTTTCGGCATTTTCTATCAAAATAACCTCTGCCTCGTTTCTTATATTATTACTACTGTACCCTACATCTCTAAAATTCCTTTTAATTATAAGCCTTATTGGTTTTACCTACTAATAAAATTTACCACCTATTTTATTTCTGTTAATGCCTCTTTTTCAAATCGCAGAATTCATGCCATGTACCTACCAAAGATACCTTCGAACAGTGGTGTTGTGCTAATTTTTTTTTACCGGAACGCATATATATAATTATATAGACAGGGCCGATCCTGGGTAGGCCGCCCTTTGTGCGGTCTCATGTCCCAAATTTGACGACGACGGGGGGGGGGATTTTCCCCAATTTTCGCCCGTCGCCAGGATCGGCCCTGTTCACGATTCGGAAAAACAAGCCTGTTCGTTCCGGTTTTTGTTCCGGTTCGGGTTCGGTTCAAACCCTTGTTTATAATAATACATATAAAAATTCGTCAAAAAATAGAAAAAAAAATCAGCAATTCTTTTTAATTTTTTTTTCAATACGTCAGCCAATTCTCGTTATCAGAAATCATCTTTAGTTCCGGAACGCGTTCCCGTCCAAAAAGGAAGTACCGGAACGACGTTCCGGACCGTTCCGGCTCGACAACACCACTGCCTTTGAATTAATGTTGTAACATAGTAATTTCAATATTCCCATAAACATAATATTTGTAACAAGTTTTAAAGATCCACACAGATTCTTTGTTTAAGTTTGTCTTCATCAACTTTGAAATGTCCTTAACCAAATGTAGATTTACATATCTAATTTTGGTAAGGATTTTTTAAAATTTGAAACGATCACGGAAAGTAATGGTCGTCTACCAAGAGTCGTAGATATCAAAAGATTGCGCCTGTCACTTGGGAATCTTTCGTATGAGAGCATTCCTCATTAGTCATTACATTGTAAACGGAATAAATACTGAGAGTATTTTAAGTGCCTGGTAGTAGTGTAAGTGAACCCGATTGCGATATTTATTGTCGTTTCGATGGCAAAAATGCTACTCGGCTTCTTTAATCCCATCTTGGAAGCGCGCGTTTTTCTTAAAAAATTTGTAATTCTAGTTGATGCCATCTGTAAAAGCAAAACTATTACTAACAGCCACTTATAACTCTCATAAGAATTACAAAACGGATTGATAGAACTTCAGCAATCCAAGCATGTTCGACGGGTATTCACCCAGAGGCGTATCTGTCAAGCTACCAATTTCGCAACATCTTGTTTGCTAAACGATCTATCTATGTATTTGATGCCGATAAAATCTGTCTGTCTTACTTTCTCATTTTCCAAATACACGTGAGAAATAGCCATAGAAACTAGAGGATGGATGACGTATATCGCAAATGATAAAGGCATTTGACAAGTGTAAAAAAAACATGAGATATTATTATAAGTGGCCGATTTTAGGTATCTAGGATGTCAGATAAATCAGGACGGAGGGAGTTGTAGGGATATAAAGTAGAGGGAAGCGCAGGGCCGAGTCGCCTTCAATAAAGAGAAGTCAGTTCTATGCTCGCGAACGGTTAATTTAGAGAGATATTAGAAAGAGTAGCAGAACAGAGGATTCCATGGAAGTCAATAAAAAATAGGTCAGATAGGTTGGTAGGACACCTTCTCAGGCATGAAGGTCTAGTCAGAGACATATTAGAGGCAGAAACGGAAGTTAGGAGGGGTAGAGGTAGACCTAGATTAGATTACTGTTAGCAAATAGTTAAGGATATGGGTTGTTCTAGCTTTAGGAAAATGCGAAGCTTGGCACAGGATAGGAGAGTGGAGGTGCCTGTCCAACCAGTCTTGGAACTGACGACTTTATGATAATGATGTAGATGATCAGCTTCTGAGTAGACCTTTATGGGGATAAAATGAAATGACCCGTCCTATGATGACATTTAAGATGGAACATTTTTTCTTTTTGGATACAATAAAATTAGTTGAATCCACAATTAGTAGCAAATCTCTGTAGGTTTCTTGCACCCCTTGTGATTATTTAAAATCAGGTTTTAAAAGAAAACTCGAATTAAATGCAGAATTAATAAAATTCATCTGATGTTACGACTGAAATAAGTATTGAAATTCTTCGAGTTTACGCCTTTCGATTTTCGATTTGACTTGATAAACGTTCCGCCACTGTGAACAAAGGCAGTACCATAAGGACCTTAGTAAATACGCGTCAGTGCAACGGCAGATATCTCATAATTCTGCGGCAAGATTATCTACATTCTGAGCCTGACATGCGGCTATTGTGGAGTAGCCGGAATGATCGCAATCTTACCATAAAAGAATATTCACACACACTTACACATGTGTTGCTTAATGTTTATCAAATGCATGGAGACGCGAGGAGCTTTTTCCTCGAAATAACTGCAACTCTAACGACCCCGTTGATGCATTCTGTCAAATGTGGAAGAACGTCAGACCATAAAATGCAACAAACCACATCCACTACTGACGTAGGACGGACGCGAAATCATGATCAACATTATGCACATATTTCATCCTTTTCGGAATTAGCAGGTTACTAATTATATACGACAAGTATCCTAAGGTTGTGTGGGATCTCAAAATAAAACGGTTGACTCGGTAAACTAACCATAATTTTAATAAGCAAACAAAACAAAGTAACATTAAACAGAAATAAACCAGATAAATTCAAATAATGAAGAGCTCATAAACAAAATAAAAATGAAGTAATATTTGTAACATATGTTCAGACACGTCGACGCAAGTATTCACAGCAACAACTACACTACTACTGGGGTAGTCTCTGGGCCTCCGGCGTATGAATCTGCGCTCTGCAGTTGCGCCCTATCGATCAAATGATACTTTTGGGTGTTTCATTCCCACCAGCCACTACGCCGGAAGGTAGGGAGGAAGGCTCCCTTTCAGGAATCGTGGGAATGGGTGGGTGGTGGTTAGGGTGAGAAAGATGAGACGGACGAGATAAAAAAAAACTTTTGGATGTTTCATTCCCACCAGCCAGTAATGCTGACAGACAGAAGAGAATGAAATATAATCTGTGGAATATTATTGCCTCAGCATTTGTCTAGGTGATCCAAGAAAACCACAGAAAAACTTGGACCAAGGCAGACAGACCCGGAATCGAACCGGCGTCCTCCCGAATGCTAAGCAATGGTCTAAACCTCTAGGCCATGCAGCTCGGTGATGGACGAAATGAATACAGAAGAAAATGATAGATTATCTGTAGAATATTACTGCTCCAACATTTACCTAAGTGATCCAAGAAAACCACAGAAAAACTTGGACTAAGGCAGACGGACTCGGAATCCCGAATGCTAAGAAATGATCTAAACCTCTAGGCTATGCCGCTCGGTCCTATCGATCGCTCGGTACCATACATATGTATTTGCAACCCTTTCCCTTAAACCCTTACTCTAACAACCTCTAGGTTTCTGTCTCTCACTCTCTTACATTCCCATGGTTATGTCAAGGATACTGAAGTGATGTTTTTTCAAACTAATTTCTACGCAAATAAATAGTTACAACGGTGAGACCAACTCTTAGTAAAATAATGAGAATCTTCAAAGTGGAATAATATTACTTATTGTCTTCCGTCAACATTCATTCTGTATTGCAAGTAATAGATACTAAATTGTACGGTGAAGCATCCAACAATGTCAAAATATACTTTTAGGTAGTTACTTCTAGTTTCTCTACAACATGTAGCTTTCGTTTAGTGTTGGCTTGTTAGTCGTTATTGATTTTGTAAAACGAGCCCTATTTTAAAGGAGAAAAGACAAAAGGAACTCGTTAGATTTTTCTTATACTTCGGTGACGCGGTACAAATAGTTGTCTGTTCTCACGCTATTCGAGGTACTATATTATATATCGGGGTTAGCTCCTCTACTTATCCTCCGTTTCGTTGTAATTATAATCGTAACTGCTCTCTTAANTCGCAAATAGTTAAGGATGTGGGCTGTTCTAGTTTTAGGGAAATGCGAAGTTTAGCTCAGGATAGGAAAGAGTGGAGGTACGTGTCCAACCAGTCCAAAGACTGATGACCTTATGATGATGATGATGATGATGAGTCCACTACTAAAGAGCAACTTCACATCAACATTATCAATGAAACGGATTTTGGATGATCCCATAAATTCTCAGACGACTTCTTCCTTTATTGAAGAATGTGAGCATCATGGCTGATAAGAGTGATGATCGTCCAAGAATGTTGAGAGCAAATGAAACTGCAGCGATTCGAACTATAGTTATAAGAAGAAATACAAAAGCGGTAATAAGATTAATGAATCTAGATCAAGCAATAACGCGCGTTCAATTAATATTTCCTGTTCAAACGTTAATCTCGGAAAGGATTTCTGAACAATTTTTTGACAGAAAAGTTCAAAGTGAAACCACGAAGTGGAATCGTGTGTCCTATCGATGCAAACCCGTACCGGAAATTGTACGTGGTAGAAGAACCACAAGAAGAAGATCATGATTCGGTTCGTAAATTAGTCATCACGAAATCTGATTAGTTGCCAACAGTAATAACGCTACAGAAACAATTTAATGTTGGTAATTATAAGAAATAAACGAGAAATTCATGAGACGTGAACTGTGACGGGAATGAGCCAAGAGAATTTTATAATTCTATAGGCAGTTTTTGATTTTCTAGTCCGATAACGAGATGCCTCATACATAATATTTATAATAATAATAATTATAAAGACCTTCGATTGTTTATAGTTGAAAGCTAAAGTAATATTATGAAAAATAAGATCCTAGTCCTACATTCCCTTTCTTAAAAGTCATACATTGCGAGTCATGGAAATCATAACCTATATCATGAACATGATGCCTTAGAAAACGATACGACAGACGCCATATGTAATTTTATATATGATAGAAGAAAAACGAACTGAACTCAGAAGGTGTTGGAGTTTAATTGACCAAAAGCTTTACTGATACATGAACGACTTAGTAAACAATAAGACAACACCCCCATGTCTTAAGGATCATAAAGAAAATCATTAAATATAAAAAATCTTTAAACTTTATTTGTTTTTACACACATCTAACAATTAAAAGTTTTCAGTATTATTTTTCGTCTAGTATGACAACAGTCAGCAAAATTCTTGAGGTATTTTTGTGGTAGCCATGTTTGTTACCCAGAAAGGGTAACTACCTATAAACAGAGCCTGTTTGATCCCGTTTACAGTCGTTGTCTATATTCAACCTAATACGTGAACGTTTTACTTTACTGTGTATTGTTATTTTATAAAAATGGTACGAGGCGGTAAAAGCAAATGAAACAAAGCAGGCAGTGGCGGTCGGGCTAGAATCGAACTGAACAAGTCCTCCAGTCCGGAATGGCTCTCTTGATGTAGGAATTTCCATGTACCGTAACCGCCATTATGTATTCTTCTTGTTAAACAGAATTATAACCTTGTTAAAATAATAAGGCTCTAGGGAGCGGGGGTGGATATTCATGTTTAACGTAAAGTGCCTCCAGTTTCTTCGTCATTGTATTTGCAACGAGTGGGTGTTTGGAATAATACCAAACAAACCCATTTGGATAACGACGATACAATTATCGACTCAACGCATTAGAAGTCGAGGAAGATAAAGAAGAAATCTTCTGATTATTTCTAATAAATAATAGAATAATACGTTGTACATGTATTAAATTACACAGAAAAATTATTCAGGTGCTGAACAAGTAGGCAATAATACTAAGTCTTAACATTTTTATATATACAGTACTAATACTGATGAAATTTGTTACATTTATTCGTATCAAAAGTATGACCATCATATGAAAAATAGAATAAAATTTTGTATGAGTTAAAGTGTCGCTAAAAAAAGTACAGAACACAAACATTAACTGTCGTATATGATTTGATGCAAATGAACTAACCAAATTAATGATTAGTTATATATATGCGAACAATAATCTAATCTGGGTCTACCTCTACCCCTCTGAACTTCCGTTTCTGCCTTTAATGTCTTTGACTTGACCTTCATGCCTGAGAAGGTCTCTTACCAACCTATCTCGCTTATTTCTCATTAACTTCCATAGAGTCCTCTGTTCTCCTATTCTTTCTAATACCTCTTCATTTTTAACCTTCTCTATCCACGGTATCCTCATCATTCGCCTGTAACACCATATTCATCTGCAAATCTAAGAAAACTACTCTTTTGCGCCTCTATATCTATCCCTACAGTTGTACTGTTTTTAATGATGTTAATCACGTCTTCGATGTGTAGATTAAAAACTAGCGGTGACAGTGTGCATCCTCGTCAGACTCCGTTCCTAATATTTACTTCTCTAAGGAAAGGATAATAGAAAAACTTTATAGTGCAGTAGAATCGCTTAGATGATACGATGTAGAAGTAGTCCTGACCCGAAGCACAATTTGTCGCACGCTGCTTGTCGCTAATGGTATTTCCCATTTAATTGTACTTGTGATATTCCATGACGGCAATAATAGCAGTAATGGTAAATACACGAGATTGACGTTAAGATATTCGCTACAAATAACTTTGCAATTTAGTACAGCTCTGTGTGGAAAATGAGTAGCGCACAGTATTAGCAAGTGACGAACATTGAACGAAGAAACATACGTTAGAATTAAGTACCAATTACAAACGCTCGGTATTTAATTATACAATGATAATTGAGTTTAGTTCAATTGCATCAAGATTATTTTTTACCTCCTCTTCACATCAAAACACCTTGAAAACCAGAAATTGTTTTCAATATGGGACTAGCAATTTTCTATTGAGTTACTCGCAAAATAAAACAACAGACACCAACCGTGCTTAAATATTTTATAACGTTATCAACAATTACTTTTCTTTCCTTTTCAATTGGTAAAATGGGTAGAGTCTCAGTTTTGATTTTGGAAAGCTTCCTTTTCATGAAACAACCAAAGCGCAAATAACCAAGAAAAATCTTGGACTCGAAACAGACTCAGAATAGCTACATTTTACAATAAAAGTACTGTCGACTGAACCACCACTTGGTATGATCTTCTAACGCCTTCCAAGTGGCGTCGTAGTCATAAATTCTCCAAAGGATTGTCTCCTCCGAAGAAAAATTATGAGATTTGAAAAAATACCACCCTTCGTCTGTTGTCTTTAATCTCACCTTGGTGTCTGACACTTTGGGGTTCAGGTTATTACACATTTCTGACAAAAAGGAAAATAACAATTGCTTACGGAAGTATTTAGTTGTAGATTCATAAAAACATGTTAGCCCATGTTCTCAGGCTAATATTTATTCAGAGATAGATTATGGACCTATCATGCCATTACACAGGGGTAGATAGTAATGCTAATTTACGAGCCATCCCTCTAGATGAAGGGTTGTATTGAAATTAAAACTTTAGAACTAAAGCTATTTTTCATATTGGTAAGTTGACAAAGCCTGCGACCATATTTACTATTTGACGTTTCTTTAAACTTTACAAGTCAGAAACTGCTCCCCTTATAAAACAAAAGTCGTAGTGTAGTGTAATAAACATAATCCAGAAGTAGATGAATAGCATCAGTGAATTAATTTTTGAATTAACTTTACCAACTACAGATAACCCCAAATTAATGGGGAAAAATTGTTGCTACCATCACTTCAATGGGTCGGCAATCGAACCTGGACCTCTAGTTTTATGCATAAGTACTCTACCATTAAGCTGCGAGGAGATAACAGCAGAAACACTGATGATACGTACTTAAGAATAGGTTGTTGTCACCTCCTCGTGGCTTTTGGTAGAATATTGGAGCGTAAAAGTAGGGTCTCGGGTTTGATTTTCGGTTAGGGAATGCAAGGAGCAACAATTTTTAGGTATCTGTAATTCAGTAATGCATTGAATTCGACCCTACAAAAATTCAAACTGTTTTTCATTACTAGTTCAATAGCTTTTCAGAAAGGCTTGCCCAGTCGCTGTCGAGATATAATCTACGTTCACGTTGTCAACGCAGCACTACCACCGAGGATTTCAGCCGCAGTAGCTGACGAAACGTCTGGATAGAATAGTTCACTTAGACCACGGCCCTATAGCCCGAATCTTTATTCTACTATGGATTCCGGCCGTGAAAGCCTTTGCTCTCATAAAAGGGTTGTTGTTTTAGAAAATACTACAAATGGCGCAGTAAACGCCATCTATAGCACGATGCTACATAGCAGTGCTACAGGTGGCGTTTACTGCGCCGTTTGTAGTATTTTCTAAAACGCACTGTCAAGACAGCAGGTAAAAGTTGGTCTGTGTTCTGTTGGAGCGGCCTGCGACGCGCTGATGAGATTCAAAAAGATCGAAATCGCGTGTCGACAGAATGCAGACCACTTCGAATTATTTTATTCGGGTTGTTGTTTGTTTGATAGGCATTTGGAGAGGATTTCTCAACGTTGTAGGTTGTGGCGTTATTTACTTTAATGGCATGCTGAATCACGTGGTTCCGTTATTGTTACAAATTATCAATTTTGATATGCTATTTTACGTTCGTAACACTGTGTCTCAGTCTGCAGGAGCAAGGTATACATAAGTAGTAGTAAAAGAAGTTTCCAAAGCAATATTCCGCATGTTCCCGTCGACCCATTCCCAGCAGAATGGCGTGATTATGCGATGTAAATAAAATTAAATAATATCGTAAAACTGAACGGACACGGCCAAGGCATCCGAGCGGCGGGAGCGGAACTAGAAAATGCTTTTTGAATACCAAATTAAACGTTTATTTGTAGTCAATTTAATGGTAATTTGCCTCGGTAAATATATCGCGATCATTTTATAAATAAGCTGATCTCGCCCCAAGACAAAAAAAAAAAACGCAACGTCTGATATGTAATGACGCGAGCGATCGCATCCGATACGACGATTCCTCTCTTCTGCTCTTCAAGTCGCTCAGGATTGTACACCTGGCAGATTATCGTTGTCAGATTTTCTTCAGAAACTTCCTTTCTGACATCGCCTTTAAAAAGCCATCTGACAACATTGAGACGAATGCACTCACTAATTAAAACCAGCTGAGATCAGAATCGATCATATGTATCTCCGCAATTAGTTCAGCAAATTACGGCAAAAAGTAAAACAGCAATAAACACGTGGCAGGATTACTTTTTTACGCTTTTGTATATTAAATGTGTACGTACTGTTCGTTTCAAGAAGTTAGATGTATGCCCCTTCCCTTTATTGGGATACGCCGTAGCATAATTCCAAATTCAATCATATTTGTCTGCCGAGCTCATTTCTCCACCGATCATCGAGCGAGAACTAGACAAAAGTGTACAGTACCATTTGCAAAATTATTTAAACTGCTCGTTAAAATTTAAGAATATGCTTTATTTAAAAGCATATTTAGCCAAAAATAATAACAAGTGAAATAAGTTAACGTTCTACACACTTATAAAACTTTTGCTTTGATTTCTATTGTTAATTTATATACATTTTTGTTTTAAGAAATTGCTAAACATTTTCGTCTAGTACTGTACAGTTCTAGCGGATCTCCTAAGACCGCCTATCGAGAGCTCTGCTCGTTCAAGCTTGTTCCAACTATTTCTGTCTTGCTCACGCCTAGTGTGTATTCTTTCTATGTTCGCGCAGATTTCTCCAAGGTCACAATTCTAAGAAATTGAAATGGACTGTACACGAAGGTACTTCACAATTTTAGTAACAAAAAATGTCATTTAATAAACGATTTGTACAGATGTTAAGTAATAACAAGGAGGACGACACAATTAGTATACTAATATTTGTACACATTGCCGCAATGGTTTACCTTAATATGTTTGTAATACTTTCGTGACTTGGTTTATTAACACGAAAATATTAATAATCTCTGTTTAATTCTCGAGGTTAAGGTTGTTAAGTGTGTATGTTTGGAGCGCGGCGATGTACGGGTGCGAAACATGGATGGTGGGGGCGGCGGAAAAGAAAAGGTTAGAAGCGTTCGAAATGTGGTGTTATAGGCGGATGATGAGGACACTGTGGATAGAGAAAGTTAGAAATGAAGAGGTATTAGAAAGGAGGTCTATGGAAGTCATTAGTTAAAGATGTGGAATGTTCTAGTTTTAGGGAAATTAGAAGATTAGCTCAGGATAGGAAGGAGTGGAAGTGCGTGTCCAGCCAGTCTTAGGACTGACGACCTTTTGATGATGACGCATCTTGTAAACCATAGGGTCCAACAATTGTTTAGAATATTTTTGTGTTGAAATAGATACCTATGTTTCATGATAATAATGAACCTAAATCGGAGAATTCGCCAGTAGCTTCGCGTTTGCCATGTTATCATGGAATTGAACACAGTAGCAGCGTTTCAAAACACGTGCAATTGTTTAACACTTAGTTACACAGACGACGTTGCCGTTTGCGTATCTTTTTCTGCGAATGAAGTAATAAATTTAATCAATTAGCTCGCCTTTGCAGTTGCACGCTAACAACCTGAGAATTCTTTGAGCATACAAATGAATTGCATCTCGTTACGAGACGATTTTTTGTCTCTACAGAGATTTCACTATCGGACAGCGTCCTCAGATAACTAATAAAATAGTACGTAGATTATATTTAAATACAGATGAAGCAAGAAGTAAACTCAATCACTTACTTGCTTATCTTATAAAAAAAGGCATTTAATCGTAAAATCCATAAATTTCATACTGAAGAACCAAAGCCACTCAATATCTTAATGACATTATTGCAAAATGGTTAAAAGAGTTATGCTCTGAAAATGGACGAAATGGAGGCTATAGGGGATGATGGTGTTACGTATCTTTAAATGATATTCCCATTATTTATTATGAGGGACTGAAAATTCTTCTAGGCATCCCTCCCATGTTTTTATTTATTAATAGGGTTTTATGAAAATGGAAGTGTCTTACCTAAACACCCCGCAGTAAGAATGCAAAGTATCGAAACCTTGGTCGGGAGGTACGACTCGTTCGAGAAACCTTGGCGTCAGAGCAAGAGATGCAACTGCTGCCATGAGCCACTGGTCACCCAGTTCTCCAGATTCCAACGATAACCGACATAAGTCCCCATTGTTCTCACTCATGAAACGAGGTCTCGTGCACATTTCCTGAAAACAAAACAGAACAATGATCCATCAACGGTTTTAAATAAATTAGACAGACGGTGTAGACTTTTAACAAACAAAAATTCGAAAACTATGACCGTTATATCATTTTGAAAACCGGAACTTACAAATAATGACATTAAATTCCAAAAATTGAGTTTTGAGTTTATGATATTGTTTCAGAAGAGGAGGTAAGGCTTCTCTAGTTTCTGTGTTCCTCCTTAAATGGTTCATTTGGTTTTTTTCTTCATTTACTCTTATTTGTGAGATCATTTTTATTGATCCCAGTTTGAATGACTCTTCGAACACCAAGAGAAGATTGAAGATTATTGACATTATTAATACTCAATCGTATTGATCCCTATTTGAATCACTCTTCGAATACCAAGAGAAGGTTGAAGATTGTTGACACTCTTAATACTTAATCGTATTGATTGCAGTTTGAATGACTCTTCGAATACCAAGAGAAGATTGAAGATTATTGACATTATTAATACTCAATCGTATGGATCCCAGTTTGAATCACTCTTTGAATACCAAGAGAAGGTTAAAGATTATTGACACTCTTAATACTTAATCGTATTGATTCCAGTTTGTATGTCTCTTCAAATACCAAGAGAAGATTGAAGATTATTGACATTATTAATACTTAATCGTATTGATCCCAATTTGAATCACTCTTCGAATACCAAGAGAAGGTTGAAGATTATTGACATTATTAATACTCAATCGTATTGATCCCAGTTTGAATGACTTCGAATACCAAGAGAAGATTGAAGATTATTGACATTATTAATACTTAATCGTATTGATTCCAGTTTGAATGACTCTTCGAATACCAAGAGAAGGTTGAACATTATTGACATTATTAATACTCAATCGTATTGATCTCAGTTTGAATGACTCTTCGTTGAAGATTATTGACATTATTAATACTTAATCCTATTGATCTCAGTTTGAATACCAAGAGAAGGTTGAACATTATTGACATTATTAATACTCAATCGTATTGATCTCAGTTTGAATGACTCTTCGAATACCAAGAGAAGGTTGAAGATTATTGACATTATTAATACTTAATCCTATTGATCTCAGTTTGAATGACTCTTCGAACACCAAGAGAAGATTGAAGATTATTGACATTATTAATACTTAATAGTATTGATCCCAGTTTGAATGACTCTTCGAACACCAACAGAAGATCGAAGATTATTGACATTATTGATACTTAATCGTATTGATCTCAGCTTGAATGAATCTTCAAACACTAAGAGAAGATTTAATAAGTTTTTGATCAACATTCTGTCTGAAGTACATTTCGATTTGAAATTGGATAGGTGGTGAGTAAGCCCATATCTTCCAGAATCCTAAGCATTGGTTTAAACCCATAATAAGTAACCCCTGCTCAGTATATTGATATAATAAATTACCATACAGCAATAGCTGCATCCATCTAATTTCTAACTCATTTTATTCCTATTGTTAGGAGAGTCACCATTGCTTATTTATTTATAAAAATAAATGACTCAAATCTCTAAATGTTTTTATTGATTCCATACTTACTTCCCGTCTTTTTATGACAACAATAACCGTGTTATTCTCCTTAATAGTTTCGGCTCTCACGCTTCCACAATCGTTTCGTGTTTCTACAGCTTTCTTGTATCCATCATGTCCGTTTCCTTTTCTTCTTTTTCTTTTTTTTGAGATTATAACTTCGTCCACATACTTGGGACGTATGTACGTATAAAACAATCGGGTCTTGGTATAATTGTTCGTGTTCAAAGTGCAAACACTTGTCGAACAATGGTTCTGGGCAATCATTGTTTGCTCGTAGAGAAAACTGGACCGCCACAGTTGGACAGGCAGTTAACAGACAGACGTGCAATGACCCCTTTGACACGGTTGCCAATTTAAAGCGCAATTGAACCGGACTTGATCGATGTTAAGTTCTGTTTTCAATTTTCTTGCTGTCCGTTGCTTATATTTTCTTATTTGTTATTATTGAACGAACGGCCCGGCTCCTCCGTTGATCTGATGTGAAGCAGCAGCAATTTGATATTAATCGGCAATAACGAAAGTGATTCGCTAGCTGCTGTGCTTTTGCAGGCGGTGGATGAGACGATCTGATTTTCATTACGGATCGGACAGGAGAAATGTTTCTATTAATCGATTGCAAAATTATTATCGAACAATAAAGGAACCTCTAGAACGACTACTTTGAGATCTTGGCAGATCGGTAATTGAAAATGCATCAAAAGGTGTTTTCAGATACACTAGTGTCTTCGTTATATAAAAAAGCTCGTTAAGGAACGGAGTGGGGTTGCAAATGAATCAATTAAATTACCTTTAGGTCCTGAGGGCCAGGAAGATCGGGAAGATTTCAACCAGGATTGTAGTTTAAGGATCATAGTCTTCGTCGGTGTTTCCAATTAATAAAAAATCCTGACAATTCTTTCATTGTGTAAAAAAAGAGAATATAAGAGTCAATAATTTTTACAGAAAATTGAGAAAGATTTCTTAGAATCTGTTAAAATGACGTGAAGTTCAAGTAGGATCCTAGTTTCAAGAGTCCATCATCATTAGTAAGAGTGAAGAAGAACTGTGAAAAGTAGAAGGAAAAGAAGCACTCAATGAAATTGTTTCAAAGGTCGGAAAAGTGTCAGTATCACTTATAATTCTAATTCTCAGTCTTCAGGATCATTTAGCGAATATATTTTATGAGATTATGAAACTCAGGAAGTCTACAGAATATTGGAAAAAGTTCCTTTATACTTGGTATAATAACCAAAAAAAGTTCGATGTGGAGAAGCTTTTTGTTCTAGCCGAACAAAGGGAACGGAAGCGAGTGACTAAGTAGAAGAAGAACAAAACCCGAAGATCAACGATAAAATCATTAAATCCTTGTAAACTGCGTGTTAAGCAATCAATAAATATCCAGGTGTTAAAAGAAGCGGATGGGATGGCGTTTCAACTGATTTTATCTATTGATAACCGATAAAAATTGCGCAATTTATACGAAGCGGGAGCTTTAAAGCTGTCACACGTGGAGTTACGACGCCTTCGGAAGTTAACAGAAAGCCGACTTTTAGATTTAATTGCTAACTTATATCGCCTAACAGGCTCCTTCTTCTCTACTGGTAAATTATCTAATCTTTAGTTTATTTGTGCGTGGGTACGACCGCCTCCCCACCTTTCCTCTGCATGGAATCGTTCTCCTCATTTACCACTCCGAAGTCTTTACGATTATTTGGAAACAATGTTTTCCCCGTCCTATTATTATTATTAACCCAATCGGCGAATTCTATCGCGATTATTCTACTACCACGAATGAACAATCCACGATCCGGACATAAAACATTGCACAATTAAGTTGAGAGAATGCAATTGCATATCTCTCCTGCATTACCGAAGCAGCCAACATTTGCCAATGGACAAAGCACTTTCGAAACGCGGTTAAAAAGTTGCTACAGGAGGAAATTAGTTTTCATTACTATGTAGATCCTTAAGCAATCCATTGAAAAATAAGCAAGATGTTCACTTATACCTACAGTCGACAGACTGATCATCGTCTTGAGCTAATCTTCGCATTTCCCTAAAACTAGAATATCTTGAACTATTTACGTATAGTAATCTAATCTAGCTCTACCTCTACTTCTCATATACCTCTGACTAGACCTTCATGCCTGAGAAGGTGTCTTATCAACCTATCTCGCCTATTTCTTATTGACTTCCATAGAGTTCACTCTTTTCCTATTCGTTCTAATGCCTCTTCATTTATAACCTTCTCTATCCACGGTATTCTCATCATTCGCCGGTAACACCACATTTCTAAGTATCTAGCACAAATTTCTGTGTTAACTATTAGTGCTTAAAATACTTTAAATTATTATTCTACATTAATAAATAGTTCAGCTTTCAAAAAACGATGTTCAAATTTTAAACAATTGAGTAATATAATTTAAAGTTTAGTAACTAATCCAACTTCGAATTCAAGAGCACGTTATAGTACCTATAAAATGGTTGTTAATTTTCTACTGTGTAAACACCAACCATGCAAAACTGGTGTTTCAAAAATAGTTTTCGAACTATGTAAAAAAAACTTATGAAGACTCCAACAAGATATAATTCCTCCAAAAATTCAATTCCTTTTTTTGACATTTTGACGATCCCAAAAGATACCCTCCTTTACAATAACTGACTTTTAGGGTACCTAAGTATTATTAAATTGCTTGGAATTTATAGAATCCTAAAGCAACTTCAGGATTCCTGAGAGTCCTCAGCCAGGTTTGCTGTAACTGTTTAGTTGTTTTGAACACTTACATGTGGCCTCATCCAGATAATTGGTTGCAGGGAGGGTTTTTTATGATGGTAGAGTGCCTTCACTCCCGTAGGAAAATCAGGATCTTCATAAAGAGTCCCGCGTTCCCTGCAGCTTCTCCTCACTGCTTGGTAATTACTTCTATTTCTTTGATTACGCTCTGTAGTGCAATATCTGGAAAGAAGAAGTAAAACAATTAATAATCATAGTTTAAATTTAACTTTTGAAACTCCCTCATAGTAAATATTGGGATTTTATTGCTTCTATTAATCACTATTAGATCTACAGAGCTGTAATGTTTCTTATTTTATGTTCGGTACTTTGGCAATTAAAATGGTTTTTGGAATTAACCAGATGGACCCACTAATTCCTTATTTTACTAACAATAAGCTGATTCATATTTTGAATAAGAGGAAAGCCTAAGTCGATCCTTGAGACCCTACGGCCGATCCTTATGCGATTTCTTCAGAAGAGAACGGACCGTTGGGATTCTTTTTATGTTCATAAATCATTCTAATGTTACATGGTACCATTGACAGTCGGTTTTGAAATGTTTACACGCAAAGTCCGGTTGTCACTTAACCGTATCCGCCGCGGACTTGTAAAAAATTACTTTGACATTGTCATGCACCATGGAGACAGAGACGGGCATGAAGAATGTCGAACAAGCATATCAGACAATATTTGTTACATAACTGTCCCGTCTGACAATATCCCTCTCTCTGTAACGCATGAAACGTCGGCCTGTCTCGCATGAAAAAAAGTCCGTTCGAAATGCGGAACTTCAACTGTACGATGCACTTGTTACTCGATTATTATTATTATTATTATTGCAAAACGTTTTAGACGAATTATTTTCATCGTCATAAAGCATTCTATGTATTACGGTACAGTATCGTAAACTTGCTAAGGAACGAATTTCGATACAGTTACTGACGCGCACATATCATTTACTACGTCAGTTGGTTAGATAATTAAAAATTAACAATATTTTCCACATGAGTTGATAACACTGAATAAATAAGTTAATGGTTCGTGTATGACATTAGTATTTTAATGTACAAAATAACGGGAAGTTCTAATGGATTGACGGTCCATAATGGGTATAACATATTGTACGAAGAAAAATAGAATTACGCATTGGAAAAAGTCAAGGGGCAGTGACACTCATCATCATCGTAAGGTCGTCAGTATTAAGACTTGTTGGACACGCACCTCCACTCTTTCCTATCCTGAGCTAACCTTCGCATTTCCCTAAAACTAGAACATCCTACATCCTTAACTATTTGCGAATAGTAATCTAATCTAGGTCTTCCTCTACCCCTCCTAACTCTTGTTTCTGCTTCTATTATGTCTCTGACTAGACCTTCATGCCTGAGAAGGTGTCCTACCAACCTATTTTGCCTATTTCTTATCGACTTCCATAGAGTCCTCTGTTCTCCTATTCTTTCTAATACTTCTTCATTTCTAACCTTCTCTACTCGGTATCCTCATCACTCGTCTGTAACACCATACATTTCGAACGCTTCTAACCTTTCCTTTTCCGCAGCGCAATCTTCAATCAATTGAAGGCGACCTACGCCATCCTCTGCTTTATAGCCCTACTACTCCTTCCGTTCTGACTTATCTCTCTTCCTAGGTACCTAAAATCAGTCACTTCTTCGGATTTTTCTTTTTTTTTGGCAGTGACTCTATCGTTCAATAAACCCACTACATTAAAAAGTTTCAAATTCAATCTCATTTTCATTTCTAATCTTAGAAAATGAATAAAAACAGAAATTAACAAGTTATGGGGATGTGTCGTCATCTATATACTTTTGCATTTACTGCTGAAGTGTTTCAAATATTTGACGAGGGCCTTATGCAGGCCGAACTGAATATACGCCACGGCTTATAATATCCGTGATATGCACCTAAATCTATGTCTGTAGCGTGCCGATGAGAACTAATGAGTTCAAAATTACTATTCATGTTTAATACTTTCTATTAATTGCTGACCAAGAACTTGTTGTTGTTTAAAAATTAACAAATTATCCAGTATGTTGTGTACCGATGCAGTTTTGCAATGACGCTGACCTAAATAAAGCATTGGAAGTTTTGCATCTCAATGTATTGCTTGTGTGATACGATCTTCTAAGATTTTGTCTGAATAATACATATATTTCGTTGCAAAGTGATTGAATTACGAGCGGATGGTACAGTTACTCTTTCCATTGCGGTACGGCAATGGGCTGTTTCTTAGTCCTTTTACTTCCATTATCGCGTTCTGTAATCTTACCGCGGCGCGGTCCAGAGCAATTTTCTGATCCATCATGTGTGAGGTCAAGGGTTGCAATTTCTCATAATCAGATGTATATTTCCGAGGGCTTCACACGTCTTCCAGCATTCTAGTCGAATTAGTCAGTTATTTTCCGATTTTCTATGTTCTACAACGTTGCCAGATGTTTGCAATGCAAATGGCTACAACTATCTTCTCGATTAATTTGTGGAATGAATTAAGGGTGCAGTATGCCTGGGAGATGGAACTGTTATCATCATTAACGGCACACAAATGATGTAGACCGCGATGTTTTCTTTATTTTTACCTTATTCAGCGACAAAATGAAATTCTAATTAGTCTTTTCGACGATAACCATTAACAAGCAACGTTTAAGTGGTCAATATACAATTGGATAAAGTTCAGTTATTTAGAAAACCACAACAGAGCTCGACAGGGAAGAAGAGACTGATATAATCGGCAACAACGAATGGAAATAAAATTGATTCAAACTACGAATTTCTTAACTTCACGTAGACACGCCGTTGACGTATAAATTGCGCAAATTGGTTCTGATTGTTCTTTATTTGTCGGTTAGTTGGTAGTAAGTTGAAAACCGCCATAACCAGCATTAAAGTGCCCCCATGTGATACTCTTACTACTTACAACGAGGCATGGATGCAATATCTGACAAGTGGGATGATTGCGGAAGTAAAACTGAAAATTGATTACATCTGTAAACGTTCCAAGTATATTTACTTTCAACTTTTCTTCTACAAACGGGGAAATATTCAGTCAAGTGACTTATGAGTCTATTATTAGTAATATTAATTCAAATCAGAATTACAAAAAGGGAAAAAGGAGAAATGTTTAAAATCCTTTGAGTCAACACCGTTGTGACAGGATTAGTTGAAGGCTGTGACATTTGTTGCAATAAAGAAATGTCGAAATCAATTCCAACAGATCGCTGCTTTCATTCGAGAATGGCTGAGGAGCAATAGCCCTGCGAGTCTTTTTATGACGTCACCATTTTCATGGTAACGTACTCGCGCTGGCAGAGATGTGTCTCCATAGCGCCAAACTCTTCACTTCGGGAATTTATTAAGTAACTGTGAAGGACAATGAATACAAGGACTATTTAAAATACTAGAATGCGATATATTCAGATAAAAACAAAAAATAGTTATTGATTACAAAAATTACATTTAGTTTCTGTGAGAAATACATCTCGATATTATCCAAAAATCGCCACTGAGATCCAATGAGTGATTATTATACGCATCATTCTAACTCGACGCTTTCTAAATAGAGCATGACTAATTCTACTGACAGGCTAATTACCATTAACAATTTATTTCTTTGGAACCTATTTTCAAATATTATTTTCGTAACCGGGTTTTGAACTTTTGCACTTGACTGATTACAAACAGTCCAGCTTACTTCCGGACCACCGGTATCGTGAGCTATCTCTAGGTCAGTAATGTCATGCACATTACTGCAATATCATCCACATTTCTGTGAACCATGACGTCTGAATTTTAATGGAAATCAAAACAAAAATGCAATAAATAATTATAATAACGAACATTTCTATGAAATACGTGTAGCAAATCTTGTGGTGCTTGGAAAACATTTAAATCCCACTGAAAAGCAAACTGATTATTCAGGATGCAAGTGAAATAAAATCGGTTTTGTAACAATTTCAAATCATCATCATTATCATCATCATCATAAGATCGTCAGTCCTAAAACTGGTTGGACACGCACCTCCATTCCTTCCTATCCTGAGCTAACCTTCGCATTTCCCTAAAACTAAAACATCCCACATTTTATTATTATTAACGAACAGTAATCTAGGTCTACTTTTACTCCTCTTATATCTCTGATTAGACCCTCATGCCTGAGAAGGACTCCTATCAAACTATCTTGCCTATTACTTATCGACTTCCATAGAGTCCTCTGGTCTTCTATTCTTTCTAAAACCTTTGCATGTTTAACCTTCTTACCACTTTTCAAAGTATTTAGCACAAATTTCAATGTTAATTATCGGTGCTTAAAATACTTCAAATTATTATTCAACATTAATAAATAGTTGTTTTCAAGAAACGGTGTTCAAATTTTAAACAATTCAGTAATATAATTGCAGGTTTACTAACTAATCCAACTTCGAGTTCAAGAGCACGTTATAGTACCTATAAAATGGTTGTTAATTTTCTCCTGTGTAAATACCAACCATGCAAACCTGGTGTTTCAAAAATAGTTTTCGAACTACGTAAAAAAAAACTGAGTTTATGAAGTCTCTGAGAAGAAATGTAACGATAGGCGATGTAAAATATTTTCCCACATTTGAATTCCCATTAAATTTAAATAACACTTCAAGGGAGAGTATTAAGTCGACGTTTACGAAGTTTTTAAGCGTGTCAGAGGGATAAAATAAGCGATGCACTCGGTATCGGATGCGTCTTAGAATAGAGGAAAAAGCCGCCATTACTACCGGTTAGCTTGCTCGTAAATTCATCATAATTAGAGACGTTTTTTTCACCATAAAACTGAAAGATGCTGTCTCTTGATAAGGTATGAAATCCGAAGTAATGAGCGGTAGAACACAGACAATGTGCCCGGTCATGAGCCTCTGGAATGTAGAAAAATATATCTACTACATGCAGCACTGCACTGCTGGCTTCTGCACTTTCCAAACGACTTCTCACGAGTGAACAAACGACTCCAATAAAGTCACCACCTTTTTATCGACATATTGTGAAGTATTGCAAAGTGTAAATTCATAATTCATCAATTATAACGAATTTCAAGAACTGATAAACTTAGTTTTAGGTAACTCGACTGCAGAAGATTAATTGGGGAATTAAACTATTTAGAAAATTGGCCAATTGTGTAGTTTACGACATTATCTATGAAGATGTTTCGAATACTGCAATATTACCAACTGTTACAGTTACAATGAGTAGTTTACAGGAAAGTTTGTGAAGGATTTTATATACATATAATTTAGACATCTTTGTGGTTGTCACCTCTCGTAGTTTAGTGGTCAGAACATTGGTGCGTAAAGCCAAAGGTCCCGGGTTCGATTCCCGGCGGGGGTGTGACAACGGCAACAATTTTTCCCTCATTAATTTGAGGTAGCGTGTAGTGGGTAAAAAAAAAATTCAGAAATTGAATTTTCAGTATAATATTTCATAGGATTTTACGATTGGAGGCTATTGTGTGATGCGTATTTGTTTGTGGGCTTTTTGGTTATTGTTTTTCCTTGCGTTTTTCCTAGTAGCCTCTAAGCGACCTGTAAGACATTTTCGGTCAAAAACGAAGATTGGTCCTATTGTTAATGTTTGATATATTGTAGACCTTCAGACTCCATACATCCGAGGGAAAAATACGTAATCCTAAAATGTAGCATCGTGCTGCAGATGGCGTTCACTGTGCCGTTTGTAGTATTTTCTGAAACGCACTGTTAAGACAGCAGGTAAAAGTTGGTTTGTGTTCTGTCGGAGCTGCCTGCGACGCGCTGATGAGATCCAAAAAGATCGAAATCGCGATCCGTGTCTGGCAGTTTCGACAGAATACAGACCACTTCGAATTATTTTATCCGAGGGTCAACTATATGGATTCCGTAAATTTTGAGATATACTTAACTTTTGGAAATTAAAAATTGAGAACAGTCACAATTAAAAATATTAATATAGTCTAAACCTCTAAACTCCTCATTGTGAAAACCACTTAAATGATAACTTCCACATGGATTTAATTATCTAAAAAATTTTTCAAAAGGTCGAAATTGAATTTAGACGCAGAAATTGTTCAGTTGAGGAGGTACCTCTCGATATTAGTAAGGATGTTTTTGTCCAGGAATTAATATTACATTTTCGCTCCAAATAGCGCAAGTACTACGACGTTTCAAAGCAGATAATTTATTCGTAACATTCCCTCAAGTGACCGCTATTTGTTGGTGTAGTAGACTTAAAAGTGCCATTATAACTGGACATCGGAGCGCAATGTAAATAGCGAATATTTTCCGACTCTAGATACGTGAAGTTATGTGTCACACACAATCAGAGAAGGCCGGATAAGAAAAAATCGAATTGCACTGCTTGCGCTCGCTTGTTTGGTAGTTACATTGCGTAACATACCGGATCATGATGACAGCTAGATGACATACCTTACGGTATCCGAATTCTGAAACGTTCCATCTTCTGTCTTTTTGTTATCATTAGAATCACGGAAGAGATGGAAAAACGGTGACATTCTCGAGAAAATGGTAGATGATTTGGTGATATATATGGCAAATTCTTTTTATCACAAATAATACAACACTACAGGAATAGAAAGCCGGTAATAGGCTTATTAATGAATATTAATTTCTTGGTCAGTAATGTGTCCATGCAATTGGGTCCCATGAGGTCCAAACAAATGATAGTATCTTCAAAAATGTATATATGTTTTTCTGACTTTACAAATTCCATGCGCGTCAAACTTGAGAAAATTTGAAAGCAATTGTAAATTAAATACAGTAGATATTTGGGAGTATGTGTAGGATGGATTGCATCATGTGTATTAAAGATAGGAGACGAAAAATTAGAAGAAATGACTGATGTTTGGTATTTAGGAAGTCAGATAAGTAAGAACGGAAGGAGTAGTAGGAATATAAAGCAGAGGATAGTGCAGGGTCGAGTCGCCTTCAATAAAAAAAAGTCACTTCTATGCTCGCGAACAGTCAATTTAGAAATTACAAAAAGATTGTTCAAGGTGTATGTTTGGAGCGCGACGCTGTACGAATGCCAAACATGGACGGTGGACGCGGAGGAAAAGAAAAGGTTAGAAGCGTTCGAAATGTGGTGTTACAAGCGAATGATGAGGATACCGTGGATAGAGAAGGTTAAAAATGAAGAGGTATTAGAAAGAGTAAGAGAGCAGAGGACTCTATGGAAGTCAATAAGAAATAGGAGAGATAGGTTGGTAGGATACCTTCTCAAGTATGATGGGCTTGTCAGAGAGATGTTAGAAGCAGAAACAGGAGTTAAGGAAAGTAAAGGTAGACCTAGATTAGATTACTGTTCGCAAGTAGTTATGAATATGGGATGTTCTAGTTTTACGGAAATACGAAGATTGGCTCAGGGTAGGAAAGAGTGAAGGTGCGTGCCCAACCAGTCTTAGGAATGATGACATTATGACCTTATAATGATTAAAAGGCTCCTTAGCAATCAAAATTGTGTACCACAATAGTTCCTCTGCATAATTTTAAACGACACAAGTCCCTTTTGTTGTTTAGACATTTTCTTCATTGGACTATCATCCACTTTTTCATTCTACATTTCCAGTTAGTTTAACAAATGAATTTATTTTGAATAAATTACTTCTTCTGGGAATATTTATTTATTTATTTATGTGGTTGTGAATGTATTCCGATCAAAATAGCAATCTAGTTAATTTTTCTTGATAAACGTTCGCCTTTTTAGTTACGGTCTTCTTTTCCTTTCGTCTCACGCTCATTTTCCCGAGCGAGCGGTTTAATCCGGGGTGGCCTTGGCGGTCAGCGCACTCTGGACTGCGTCGCGTTATTTAACGACGGAGCGCGCAAACTGTGTGGACCACCGCGCGACTCGCTTCTTATAAATCTTGTCGACTAATTGTAGTGCAAAAAGCGTTAGACGCTACGGCGATAATTTATCTGCTCTCGGCTATCATTTTTTTGAACAGATTCGGACAGTTTATGCGAATAAATTAGACTATTATGAAACTATGCAGGCCTAGATCAGACGTGGTGTCCAGTAAAGTAGCTCTGAAGCAGGGTAAAGTTGGGTAAAACTGAACGAATCCAATAGTTCCTTCGTTTTAGCCTACTTTTATTACAGGAACTGGTAAAAATAGTTAAGAGCACACAATTACATTTTCAAATTTTGAACTAGACAACACAATTTATTTTACTAAAACTACACCACCATCTACCAAACTTCTCATTGGTCAAAAGAAACTTCTGATGTTTGAGGATTATATCAATTCAAGCAATGGTGATAAGAAATAAAGAAAACAATAGTAGATTTTCAGTTCCTCGCATAAAGTTCTTGAATCCAAAGGTATTCAGTGAATCATTTTAATGTTCACAAAACAATTCATTCATCAGCTAGAGATCCATCTTGAAGAGACGATCGGAAACAAAAACTATCCAAAATCTTTGCTTTAATAAGCAATAGTGATAAAAAATGAAGAAAAAAATTATTTGATTTTCAGTTCCTCGCATAAAGTTCTTGAATCCAAAGGTATTCAGTTAATCATTTTAATGTTCACAAAACAATTCATTCATCAGCTAGAGATCCATCTTGAAGAGACGATCGGAAACAAAAACTATCCAAAATCTTTGCTTTAATAAGCAATAGTGATAAAAAAATAAAGAAAGCAATAGTAGATTTTCAGTTCCTCGCATAAGGTTCTTGAATCCAAAGGTATTCAGTGAATCATTTTAATGTTCACAAAACAATTCATTCATCAGCTAGAGATCCATCTTGAAGAGACGATCGGAAACAAAAGTTATCCAAAACATTGCTTTAATAAGGTTTTTAATCTTTGGAAGATCAGGATTACAGTGTGCTATTGGGGTACTTAATCTGATAAATCCTTTTTGGGAAACAAAAGATTGATTACAATAAAGGATTTACCAAATTTCTATTGAGGAGGAGTCGGGTGTAGCAATAAATTATGAAATCGTGTCTTTTTGTAAGTGTCCAAGACTTAATATTTAGGAAAGCACAGAAAGCCATAATGTTGTCTTGTGGAAGTTTACCCAAAAATTGATCTTCTACAATCTCAATGAAAATTTCTGGCAGATAAAATCCTTTGGAGAATCAAAGCTTGCCGTAAAGAAAATATATTTTGTAAACATATATGACATAAATGTAACATTATTTTGACAGTCCGTTTAGTCCAAATTTTCGTTCGTTTTTCTGGTCATGTTTGCATACACCGCATTACCGTTTTCATTGGCTCCTCAGATTTCGTTTGCCCTCTTTTTCCTATCCATTTTGTTCGCGACCGCTGCGGGTGTAACAGCATTCCTGCTGCTGGCGTCCGGTAATTTGCAAAATTTGCAGGACCAATTCGATCATCGCAAAAAATCCCATACATTGCCAATCGTAGCTGACAATGGCGAAATACTGGCGACCAAAGACGAACTTCTATTCCACATAGACATTTTAGAGACCAAACTCAAGAACAAAGCAGCCGAATTGGAAGCATGGAAAGGGAAACTCAACAAAGCTGAGATGGAAATGCAAAAGTTGAACAATGCCTCTGGAGAAGTTAGAAGGTGAGCATTAGATCAATTACACAGGTCAACGAAATTCAGTATGGAAAAGGAAAAGGCCAATATCGTTCATCTGTGTTCCTAACATTTTGTGGCATACTTAACCATGACCATTATTTGACCTTATTAACCTTATTGAGGCTAATCATCCGAAAGAAATCTAGTGAATTGCGAGTTTAGTTGATACCTTTTTTGAAATATTCTGATTTTTCCTTGTGGGAAACTTTTTGACTGTTACCACATCAGATCGCATAGATGTTGACCTTTGCTCCTTAATAGGAACAAATACTGTACTTGGATCTTGAACTATAAACTAGGTTATGTCAGTTTCTGATAGGTAGGGAATGGTAGGATTCCAAAGGTCTTGACCTAAACATTCCCAAAAGGTATCACTAGATCCCCAATTCAATGAATCCTTTTCGGGGGATTTACCAAAATTAAATTATCTTTAGACATTACATGAAGCTGAAAACGGATGTTGCTAAGACAGAAGATGATTGCAAAGAGATCCAAAATCAAATCGATGAATTTAGACGACGACAAGCTGAAATATGTCCAGAATCAGCAGACAGAAGAGGACATTCCTGCTCCGTATTAAGTGGTTCCAAAGGAATGAGCAAAATAAGAAGCGACACTCCTCCCGAAGCTTATGGTAAGGGTAACATATTTTAATCGAATCAGAAAAATGACGTTAGAAATATTAAATTTTGCGTTTGTACAATTGTCTTGTGAATAATGGAACTGTCCCAAAATAAATGTGCCCGTGTATTATTTGTAAGTTGTATGTTATAATATATGTAATCGATTCATGAAATTGTTTTCTTTTAAACATTCATCCAAAAACGGAAAATTTTGAGATGACGGTCCACCAATAGCGCTGCCTCAAATTTAGTATAATTCCTATTGCAATTTCTAAAAGACTTGTGTTTTTATAGGAAGAATCGCGACAGTCATGAAGTCATTAAAATGTCTGTCAACAATCCTGCAATTCAAAAAGTTAGCCGGAGCCGTGTCACAATTATTGATAACTACTTTGAGTTCAATAGGAATTATACTACCTCGTGAGACATCCTACGGAAGAAGAAGAAATTTCGGACATGCATCTAGCTTAGATTATCAAAAGAATGTCAGCCACGACACTGACCGTTGGTCAAAAGCAACTTCGAATTTCCGAGGAGGAAAGGATTATATCTGCATAAGAAGCGGTGATAAAAAATATATAAAAGTAGTAAACTTTCCCTTTCCCTCAAAAAATCCCCCACCTACCCTCTTATCGAACATGGTATTATGGGCGATTAAACAATTACGAGTTAAAAAAGAAACCAAAGATCGTGCAGTGAATTATTCCAGTGGGTGCCATGCAATTCCTTTATCTACTGCAGGGCCAACTAAAAGTTACAATGTCGAACAGAGACTAACCGAAAAAATCGCTGACAAGTTAAAGACGTTGATAATTTTCCAATTCATGGAAGACGATCAAAAGAACAGGGTCCAAAATAAAAACTCATTTCTAAGTACTGATGGATATAGAAAATTGGCCAAATCGCTGGTATGTATCTAATAAATAGATTGACACAAAAGTTCCTTTTCTTCTATTTACAGAAGGTAAATGACTCCCTTTTCTCACGGCTGCTTTCTGAAACAACGAACAAAACCGAAAGATCGCGTCGCATAAGAAAGCAGTTCTGCGAATCTTCTTTTGAAAACCGACCGATGAACAACAACGAAACACTTTCGAATTCAGAGGGAGAGACAGAAACTCAAATTTCGGAAACAAAGCAAAAGGGAAAACATTGCAACTCGGTCCATAACAATCTGGAAGGAGTTGAAAGCCCTTCAAGTAAAAGTAAATTCATCTACGTCAGGAGTAGGACAGATACCGAAGAATCATCAAAAGATAATGGAAAGACTAATGAAATTGAAGGATCGACAGAGAAGGTTTACAAACTCAAAGACACAGATTTTACATCCCTACTGCAAAAGAGACGCTTAGAGGTAATACATATGAACGATTCGGAAATTACGGATGGTGAATGTCGGAAGAACGAGAGTGAAACTCCTTTCCACTCGCTTGATTTGTTAAGCATAAATGAATGCAATTCAAAACAGCAGCTCTGTACCATGAACAGCAAAATAAGTTCGATAGAGAGCGAATCGCTAGTAGAGAAGAAAGTACGAAATCATCTTGAGTGTATCAAAAGGGCAAGCTCAAAATCTTCATTTGATCACAGCTCAACAAACAGGGATTCCTTTTTCAGTCCAAAAAACAATATAAAAACGAGAACCGCGTTTAGTAGACTTACTAGAGATCAAATGTGTTTAGTATCCATCTTACCAACGCAAATACCAGTGAGTATTGTTTTTGGCAAACAACAAACGAAGACAGAAGCTGTAAGTTGTTCGTTATTAAAAGTTGGATTAAGTGAATCTAAAAGAGATCCGTCTAATACAAATTTTTCGTCCTCTTCCGGAATAAATGAAAAAAAGAGTCCTGCAAATACATCGAGATCGCCTTTGACGTTACAAAAGAGAAGTCCAACGGCTGTTGACATGAGAAAGGTTAACACGTACTCAAAACTACTCAGTAAAGTAACGTACTCTTCGCAGTATGCAAAAAATTCGAAAGAGCTACTGAGCAATCCATCAAATAAGGTAGCTTCAGAAATAGAAGAAGTGAAAGGGATGAAACATCGTAATTTATCGAAACAAATGCAAGCAAAAGGAGTGAAGACAACCCCTATCGCTTCCGTGCAACGAGATAGGTTAGACGGTAAGAAATCTTCTTCGAATTCGTACAGTGCATCAAAAGCTTCCCTGCTCATTACTGAAAACTACAATATGGAATCTCAAAAATCGTTAAAATCATTCAGAGAAGACAAACATTCTAATCTGGAAGAATCAGCAATGGAAAAGGAAAATCTACCCACCCCTATGTCAAATTGTACATCTGAGACAAATAGCAAAGCCGAACCGAGTTTTAAATGTGATTCGTTGACTTCAGACTACAAAGCACCAAAGCATTGGCAGGCAAATGAATGATGTGGATATTAGGAAACTATTTGTACAAAACGAGAAGGTGAAGCAAAAAGCGATTCACTAAAAATATAGCGTATATATAAAAAAAAACGAAAAATATTTCTTTAAATAAGTGTACTTAATTCGTAATTAACAATAATATAAATGTAACTGTTGTTAATAACAATATACTTCGTAGTAGCTTGCATTTTGTTTAAGTTACTCTAAGCAAAGTATCCAGTAATTACAAAGGCCTTACAAAATTAAAAAATGTGCAAAGTAGTTCAAATGCATCACGCTATTTACCTGGAGAGCGTGGATGTTCTGTCGTCTGGTTTATGTGAATGTCCATTCATCCAAGGTCGATTATTCGCTGTGACATCTGCAACAAATATAAAAAAATTTGTAGAATTGGACGTGAAAAACACCAATCAACTTTGTCTGCACAATACACAAGAGTCTAGAGACGATTGAGAGGATTCTAGAACTACTTCAATCCAAATAAACACTGCAGTACGTTGTAGCAATAGCATGCAGACACTTTACTAACTATTAACCTACCCAAAATTATTAATCAAGCTTCTAAAAACATTAATTTTTCATATCTGTGGTTTAATAGTATCTATCGTAAGTTTTTATGGAAGGTAACTTAGAGAAATACCTCTGAACAAAAAAATGTCTATTTAGCCAAATCATTTACGTTGTCATTATACGAAACCAATTGGAAAATAAACAGATACGTTCCTCAAATAATAATAATAATAATATAAAGATGAATGGAAGAGGCTTTGAATATAAAGCTTCACGCATATATTTTCCCGTATTTTCATAGCTCTTCATTTGGTTATCGCGCCATTCAGGTGTTTTTCTTTCTTTCAACAACAATACAGTTACAGAAACGGTTCGCGTTAGATTAAATCGTTTGCATTTTATCTCGCGTGGAGTATATGTAATAGTGGTCATGTGTATGTGTGATTGCCATTGTGTCTGACCCCGCGGTTGCCTTACATGTGTATACATATACCTACCATGATTGTGTACGTATGCAAATATTCATGGTACAATGCCGACAATGTTGTTAGTGATTTTTCTTCGCTTATGTCCTCCTCTTTTCTTTTTTTTTTCGTTTGAAATTGCCGCTTATATCGCATAACTGGTCAAAGTGAAGGTGACGTAGAAAGTAGAACACACAATTGCAGGTTATTATAATACCAAAAGTAGACTCCAACATACCTACTGTATAATTACGACTGAAATTCACGATATTCATTATGAATTTTTGAAAACGTTTTGGACTGATATTTAAAATGTACTGTTTCTATTAGTAATGCTACAATCAAGTCAAAAAAGACATTAAAGATTATCAATCTCCAAAATCTGATAGAAAACCTTATGATGTCAAACCAATTTGGTACAAATGAACTAATAGTATTAAACACTGAAAACAAAGGAACGTTAGGAAAATGTGGGAGATGTAGGTGACCAAAGTGTCCATGTCTATACGTTTCACCCCTATACGCGTATAGAAATGGTTTTCGAAAGATCAAGCAGACTTTTTAAACAGGTGACATGATCGCCTGTTGCTGAAGTGATACATATGTCAATTTCTGGTGCATTTGAACTACTATTTCTAAATAATTTTATACAAATGAACTAAAAGTAATAAACACTGAAAACAAAGGAACGTTAGGAAAATGTGGAAGATGTAGGTGACCAAAGTGTCCATGGCTATACGTTACACCCCTATACGCTTATAGAAATTGGTTTAGAAAGATCAAGCAGACTATTTAAACAGGTGACATGATCGCCAGTTGCTGAAGTGATACATATGTCAATTTCTGGTGCATTTGAACTACTTATTCTAAATAATTTTGTATAACAACATTAGGATATCAATTAAAAAAGAATGTATGTATTTTATTTGTCATTTATTCAACTAACATTCCAACCCCTTATTTCCTAACCGCTTTCTTACATGTAAGTTTTGGATTACATCGCCATTTGAAGTATTCTTTCGGGAACTAACCAATAATAAGTACAAAAGGTTTGAATTCAAATACGATTCTTCTTTAATGTAGGTAGTGATAATGTAATATACGACTATCACGTTTTGAATACAAATTTTCTCGTAAAGCGTTGAATGAAAACAAGAAGTGTGTTGTTATTTTGAGGATACGTTACTGAATTTGAAATAGAATGACCATTGACTATTCATTTTATTAAAGTTACTGTTACCACTAGATGAGAACGTGTTAGGCGTTATAAAAAACATAAGTAATTTATTAAATATCTCTCGCTAAGAATATTGATGGATGAAATTGACGCAAATTGTTCGAGTATCTAACAATAAAAATTAAGAGACGGATGTGCTTCTTTGACCAATACATGATATGTAGGCGCCTATCATGTAATTATAAAGTAGAAAGTAGGTGAACAAGCTTTTTGTTATCTGCAGCTAGCAGAAAACTACAAATTACAAATAGTTTGGAAATTTATTCAATATACATAGGGATTATAGCTTCTTTAAGTAGATGCTTGGATTTATTCGGTTTAATAGAATATTAATTATTATTATTATACTCAGGCATTAAGGTCTAGTCAGAGACATATTAGAGGCAGAAACGGAAGGGGTAGGGGTAGACCTAGACGAGGTAGACCTAGAATAGATTTATGTTTGCAAATAGTTAAGGACATGGGTTGTTCTAGTTTTAGGGAAAAGCCAAGATTAGCTCAGGATAGGAAAGAGTGGAGGTGCGTGTCCAACCAGTCTTAGGACTGACGACCTTATGATGATGATCAATCTTTTAATTTTTATTGCCATTTCTATTGCTCAAATTATTGGAAAATGTAGTTAATTGAACTTCAATTATACTAAATAATCACCTTCTCGGGAATTTTTAAAAATTCTGGTTCCCGGTTTGCTTTATTCCATATCAACCTACATTAGTCCTAGTTTTTTGCTAACATAACCTTAAAGCATAAGCAAACTAAGTTTAGATTTCTCCAGTATCTTCTTTTTTTGAAGCCAAAGAATTACTTTTGGAGCACACCAGTTTAAGTAATTGCAAATTATTCTTCGTTCATACATTGTATAGGTACGTTCACCAGAATGGTACAGTATGTAGCGGGGCAAGTACGGTAGTAGTACTAGTAGTACTTAGTAGTTGGTGGTAGTGTGGTGCACTCATATAATTTACGACAACATGCATGCAAGTTACATACACGTATAAGTAGGTTTCGTACTTGGATCGTAATTGGCTCTGCCCATTTACGACCTAAGTACTTCCTTGCGCTAATAAAATAAATTTGTTGCAAGAAGAAGACGAGCTATTATTATTATGAAGTGGCGAGTGGTACGACGAAGAAGACGATGGACCACCTCCGACGAGTTCCGGAAAGTGTATGTGTATGTAGGTACTTATTAATGTACGAAGACTCTATGTAATACAACACACATACATACCTGTCAGTTTGAATAACAACTGAACTGAACCCACAACGGATTGGAGACCTAGGATGGGAGAGAAGTCATTAAGGAATTGGAATAACGCGTGAGAATCCTCTAAATAACCAAAATTTCTTCCTACTGCTAAGCTTCATTTGTTTGAATCCTACTTTTGGAAGGATGATGAGACTTCATATTAAGTAGGTACTTTAGGGAAATACGTAGATTACCGAAAATTACTAGCGGATTTAATGTGAACATTTCTTTGATAGGAAGTTTTGATTAGGGGAACTAGCCCTTGTAGAAGTGTGTTGTTTTAATTTGACCATTTAACAATAGTGAAAAAATATGGAATTATTTGCTGGTTCAAATTATTGCGTACAATGTCTTCCTTTAGGAAGTCTATTTTAAAGCCTACATTCTACACCACCACTGTGAAGTGTGAAAGGTTTAAAATTTAATCACCGAAGATGTTTTTGGATTGAGCATCACTCAAATGATACTCATTTAAAACTTATGATATTCTCCAATGAAGAGTTAATAAAAAATCTAACTGAAAGGTGCCAATCGTTGGTGAAAATTCATGTCTAATAAGATCAGCGTATTTTTTATTTCTGACATTGATACTAATTGTGGAATATCTGTATGTTTTGTCCTACATTATTATGTTTGAATTTCCATAAAAACTAAGAAGAGGAGCCATTTGATCAAACTGATAGTTTCAAGTCTTTGGCAAAAGTAGAGGATTTGAAGCATATACCTTTTGGAGTAACAAGAAAGAAGGTTTAATCCGCCTACTCATCGTATTAAATTACCGTCACCGTTTTGGACGATTGTAAGGCATTAACACCACCCCCGCGTCGTTTTCTGTTCACCGATACTCTTTAATGTGCGAATTAATAGCTTCCAGACACAATAAATAATATTATCAAGTCCTTCCCGGGAGGCTGCTACATTCATACATTAACGTATCTTCACTTCCCGTTTGTTTTTCTCACCGCTTCAATACGTACCAGTGGCGTACAGAATTTAACGTAACGTTTATAGTACAGTCATTTGGTTACTTGGAAAGTTTTCCGGGAGTTTCGAAAATTGATAGTTTTATAGATTTTGAGGTGCTCTTTCCTGATTTCAACTCAAAAAAAACTCATTTTCACACGACCTTGAGGTAGGCTAAGCAGCGGTTTTTTTCTTCTTCACGACGAATGTTTTCTTTTAACCTAGCGACATTCCTCTGAATATTGATGTAAACCTTGCTCTTAAGATATCTGAACAGGAAACAGTTCATGGGGGTTAAATCGGTTGATCGCGAAGGTCATGTATCACCAAAGCGGGCATCAACTTTAGAGGAAACAGCTCACGAAGTTGGTCCACAGTTCTTGCAGTGTGGAAAGTGGCCCCGTCCTGCTGAAACTAGCTTTGTTACCCTGTAGCAGCATATTTTCAAAGGCGAGATATAAAATAACTGGATATCATTTGTTGATATGCATCACCAGTAACTGCTGTTATTGCACTTCTTGAATTTAAAAGAATACGGCTCGATTATCGGCTGACAGAGCAGAACATACTGTCACTTTTAGGCTATTCAGTGGTGTTTGATATTTTTGCCTGGAATTGATAGGTGACTAGAAGCGACAATTCTGTTTACTTATTCACATATCCATTCAAATGGAAGTGTGCTTCATCACTCCAAAACACACTATTCAAAGTGCGAACTCTCAGTCTGAAATAAGCTTTTTCGTAAATTGTGATTCCGTTATAATCTGCACTACCTGGATTTTATAGGAATAAAATTTCAGATCACGCTTTACGTGTTGATAGCCGAGGATTACGACAAACGCTAGCTGCATCTTCATTTATTGTTTCTTCAGTTCTTGAAGTTCTGCTCGGACCCCGATGTGACTGATTTATGGAGGAAGGTGTAGCTGGAAACTTCTGGACCCATTTACGAATCAAATTTTCACTTGGTCCATCCCGTAAGCTTTTATATTGTAGTGCATGGGAATAAAATACTGTCGTCGAGCAGTAACGTGCGATTCTCCTTCCTCGAGAAACGCTTCGATAGCGTAAGTGCGATGGACACCGGACCAATTCGACATCGAAATTGACAAATCCGCATGAAGGATGATTATAGTGCACCCTTCCCTCCAAAGGGTCTTAAATACCCAACTTTAAAATTGTAATTCTGCCGTAAGACAACTTGTGTAATACATGCATTATATAAGTATATATGATAAGTTTAAAATGAGTTTTCCTGTTGTATGTGCGCTTGAGCCTTTCAGATACGATAAATAGTAGACACGCCACTGGTATCGACTTCACTTCCCTTGCGTCTTCAATTTGCAGTACAAATGTTCCGTGTGGGATGGCTGCAAACGGGCATTAAAAGTTCCCGCGTGAGCAACACCTACTATTTTGGTTTGAATTATTGTATGTATCAAATGACGCCGAGATATGAATATGTTACTCGTTGCCGCGCCGCGTCGCGGCCGTCGCCTGGCGTGCCCCGCTCTTTTTCCTTCCTGCTCGGTTTCTTCTGCGGCGCAGTGAGTCCACATTGCCTCCAACCTCTTAGCGGATAATTATGGCTCGCATTGTGCTGTCTTCATTGCTTGCGCTTCCAAGTTGCTTTATTGAGACGCTGCACTGTGCAAAAACCAAAGCGACCGCGTTATACAGCCGAACAAAACAAAAGTCAAACAGACACCTTAATCGGATAAGAAAGTAAGGTTAAGTGCACAATAAAAATGGGCCCCTAAAACTGTATGACGCATAAAATGAAGCCACTTGGGGCTTTGGGTTATGGGCGAAAATTCCACTTAATCCTTAAAAGCTTATAGGAAACAGTAAATGTATAGAGATTTTCTAATAAAATAATTCGAAGTGGGTCTCAGGCAGCTCCGACAGAACACAAACCAACATTTACTTGCTGTCTTAACAGCGCGTTTTAGAAAATACCACAAACGGCGCGGTAAACGCCATCTGTAGTACGATGCTACATTTTAGGATTACGTATGCTCCAACAAGGTCCACTGAGTGGAAATGTAGCGTTTACCGTATTTTCTAGAGATCTTCTACTCTCTATGTAGACGCATTTGTTTGACACCTACTTAAGCCTTGTTTCAATATAATTTTGGATCAATGTTCCTGAATCTAACTTCGGTACTTTACAAAACTGAGCTTCATGCCTAAAAGTACTGTTCTTATCTCCTTATTTCGGGCTCCTCGTTGAATGTATTTTCGATACCATTAAGATTCTTTTCAACTTTGGGCCTATATCGAACATTGCTTCGGACTTATCTTTTAGGTCGTCGCTTGTAGGGTTTATTCTTATCGTCTTTCGATTTTTATTTTTTGGATTTTACAAGAAAACCATGTACTATATTCTTGCATAATGCAAGAACATGTCCATCATCTCCAGACTTCCTCTTCCGTTCATTACGTCGCTCGTAGGTAATGGCTTCGTGACAATTAACCTTGGGACAGAAGAGCAGAGAAACAATAGACCAAATGAACGTCGATTACGATCCGGTAATCAGATCTCTGTCGGCTGCGATACGCACGGTGGCTTACCACGTGGGAAAATCTTCAGCTTTTAAAAGCTCAATTATCTAATCATAGCCGTTGATGCTTAACAAGCATAATGCATATTAGGCGTAATCAATTAACATTATGATAATGAAGCGGGAAGGAGGTAATCAGAGAGAAAGTGCACTCTTAATTGCCAGACTCTAAATCAAAATTCTGCGCGCATTACCATTTTTACTTGAGGCAAGTTCACGTTCTACATCTCTATAGAAGATTTCTATCTCCCCAATATCGATTACATTTTCTGCATAAATAGTGAACGAGAACACTGGTATTGATTTAAAGCCTTATATTGTTATTGTAAATACATAATAATTCCATTGTTATCGACAGTTTCTGTAACACATGAAGAGATAGTAGTGAGAATTCTATGTAATCTCTTGATAATCTCGAATGAAATATATTATGTGAATGTATGGATGGTGCTGTGGAAATGCCATCAGCGTCATCGTTATTATCACCATTGAGATCACGGTAATCACCATGATCTCGGTAATCGATGGCCAGGAACGTTCACAGATACGAGGGTGGATTGATAAGTTTCCGGCCTGACCAAGAAAAACAAGGTTTTTAAAAATTTTTTTTTTTTATTTCTCAACATAATCTCCTCCAAGGCTGATACATTTCTCATAGCGGTGTTCCAGTCTATTAATGCCATCTCTATAGACTGATTCGTCAAGCTCCTCAAAATAACCATTTACAGCTTCGATTACTTCTTCATTGTCCGCAAATCTCTTACCGCCAAGCCATTTTTTGAGATTAGGGAACAGAAAATAGTCACTCGGGGCTAGGTCTGGAGAGTAAGGAGGGTGCGGCATCAATTCAAACTTTAGATCGTTGATTTTAGCCGTCGCAACGATTGACGTGTGCGCTGGTGCGTTATCGTGATGAAACAAGATTTTTTTCTTCGCCAGATGAGGTCGTTTAATTTTCACCTCGTGGCTCAAACGTTGCAATAAGTCTGCGTAGTATTGACCAGTGATAGTATTACCCTTTGCAAGGTAATCAATGTATATAATACCTCTTGCATCCCAAAAAACAGTAGCCATAACCTTGTTCGCCGAAAAAATTGTTTTTGCCTTCTTTGGAGTTGGTTCCCCTGGTCCAATCCACTGTTTAGACTGTTCTTTGGTTTCAGGAGTGTAGTGGTGGACCCACGTTTCGTCAACGGTTACGAATCGACGCAAAAATTCGCTTGGATTACGCTTATACAATGACAAATTTGCGGTAGAAATGTTTTTTCGAATCAATTTTTGGTCGACTGTTAGCAAACGCGGCACCCATCTTGCACAGAGCTTTTCCATATGCAAATGTTGGTGCAAAATATGTTGCACACGTTCATATGACATCTTACAGGTCTCAGCTATCTCACGCACTTTCAATCTGCGGTCTCCCAGCACTATTTGATGAATTTTTTCGATCATATCTGGAGTTGTGACCTCAACGGGGCGTCCTGAGCGAGGCCCATCAGAGGTGCTCACACGACCCTTTTTAAACTCGGAAACCCACTGCTTAACGGTTGAATATGACGGGGAGGATGTCCCCAGTGTTGAGTCCATCTCTTTTTTAATTTCCTTCGGCGTTAACCCCTTCAAATAAAAGTATTTGATGACAGCACGATTTTCCTGCTTTTCCATTTTTACGAAAACCACAGAGGCGTCTTGTTCAGCGTGCTGTCAAACCTACACTAGCAAGGAGATCGGGCTGAAACTATAGCTACAAGCTATCCAAGGATGGTACTATAGAATGTCACCTCAAGGTAGGCCTAGTGGCGTCATCTCTTGGTTAGGCCGGAAACTTATCAATCCACCCTCGTATACCTTTACGTATACGCGTACACCTCGGTATGGGTAATCGCAAGCGACCAGAGAAGTTAGCCATTCAGCCAGTCAGCCGTTCTATTATCTTCAGCCTGTCGGTAATTAGACGTGGCAGAGTCTAATGCCCTGTCTACACGCTAATCAAAATCGCGTTGCAATCTTTCCTTCTATTTCTTCCGAGTCTCATAAAAGCCATTCAGAACTTAACGTACCGAACCGTAATTAAAATTATATGAAATTAATTGGAATTTCTCGACGATTATGTCGACCAGGATTTCTGAGGCCGTGACACATGTGAGTACCCAAACTCAGTGGCAGTTGGACGTATTTTCTCTGTAGCGCGTGCCTAATACTTTCATGTTTATTTTACCCTGTAACTAAGACAAGTCCCTGAAAGAGGGCGGCAGCTCTTTCAGTGCTCAGGGTGGCAGAGATCACGAGGATCGGTATGGCACTCTGATGCACAATACTTTTTCTTTTTTTTTCTTTTGGGTGTTTCATTCCCACCAGCCAATAATGCTGGTGGGCGGACAGTCCCTCCGGGCTATGCTGGAAGGTAGGGCGGAAGACCCTCTTCAGCCTGCTTTCAGGAATCGTGGGAATGGGTGGGTGGTGGTTCGGGTGAGAAAGATGAGACGGACGAAATGAAGACAGAAGAGAATGAAAGATTATCTGTGGAATATTACTGCCTCAGCATTTGCCTAAGTGATCCAAGGAAACCACAGAAAAACTTGGACCAAGGCAGACGGACCCGGAATCGAATCGGCGTTCTCCCGAAAGCTAAGCAATGGTCTAAACCTCTGGGTCATGCCGCTCGGTGCACAATACTACGATGTAGAAGGCAATGGGAAACCACCACATTATAATCCCGAGAAGAACGTGTCACACAATTAAATGATGGCGTCCTCTGGGGTAAAGCACTCCAGACGTAAACTAGTCCCCCATGCGGATGTTCGGGCGGGGACTACCTCGGGGGATGTTATCAATCAGTGCAATGGGGGTAGATGCAATATTTCTCGAGTCGGAGCGTGGAATGTTGGGACAATGAGACAAGTAGGGATATTAGAAAATTAAAAAGTAGAGATAGATAGATTAGAATTAGATATAGCAGGTATTAGTGGAGTCCGTTGGCCCGAAGCTGGAGACTTCTGGAGTGGAGACTTTAAAGTAATATTACTGTTCCCAAATAATTAAGGATATGGGTTGTTCTAGCGAAGATTAGCGCAGGATTGGAAAGAGTAGAGATGCGTGTCCAACCAGTCTGACCAACCGATGACCTTATGATGATGATAATGTAACTGTTTGATATACTGTTTTCCACTAGATAAACCCTCAAAAATGAATGTAAAAATGCGGTCAAGTAAGATTAGTTGTTCTCTTATAATGGACGTTCGTCTAGATCTATGTTGGATGGTTATCGATTTATTTACCCTTAAACATGTACTCGGTTGATTTTGTGATGATCAATAAAACAGTTACATTAACCTTGTTATTTTTGCAAAGTCCCTAGCATGCGAACACATCAACGGGTGCTCTGTTCCAAGTCGTTCGTGAGTCGTGAGAGCCAATACTCTACGTAAAAAAAAAGAAATGAAAAAGGAAATATGATTTCAATGGGTAGACACATTGTTGATTTATTGCCTTGGCTGATTGTGAGATATAATTGACGGAAAATAAAAATAAGTACCTGTATGAAGTAGGAAGGTTGGGTTTCCAAAGTGCGACAGATTCCTGAACTAACTTCACGATATGCATTTATAAAAGAAGTCAAGTAACATTTCGAGTTTGTTTTATGCAGGGCGTGATTTGTGTTTGTCGTACGGTGGATACGTAATGGACAGTAAAAATGTAATGTAGCATCATCGACAAATGATTACAGCGTTTGCATGCGTCGTGGTGGTAGGGCAGCAATAATTTTCGACTGTCTCGCGAGGCGAGTGGCACGTTTGTGGCAAGTTGTGGCATCTGACAAATTCGCATCATTATCTCAAGCGGACTGTAAATAAGTTATTAAAACAACGTGCTAGATCGCGCTTCAGTAATTATCTTCTCGCTTATAAGAATTCTCACTCGTCAGAAACTTTTTTTCCGGCCCATATGGGCGCATTCAGTATTCCATGAAAAATGATATCGGTCAGTGGCGCGACACTCTTTTAAAATTGGTTAATACTTTTTTGGATTGTCATCATTCTGATTTGTCGCGGATTTTTTTTCAATAGCGAATAATTTAATCAAAGATTTAGGCCCAATTTTTCAAATTCCTTTGGTAATAAAAGGGAATATCATCGATACGCCTCTGGAGAATGTACGTATGTAGGTATGCCGTCTGAAGACAAATCGATTAACATTAGTTCTTCGGTCAAAGATCGTTTGTCAAATGTTAATGTTGATGATGAGAAACAGGGAAAAATATGCAGCAACGTGTTCATTGCTTAATTAGCAAACGTTCCATGAGCGAAACGTATGAAGCTGTTTGAGATTTTGTCCTCGTTCTCTTCTCCTGATAGGCAACAAAAGAAGTTTGAATATGTACTTCTGGTTTTTCTTCACAAAGTTTCGTTGGCATTATTATGATTTAGTTTGATAATTTTAATTAGAAAAATGTGTACTCTGTAAATTAGAAACCCACTAAGATGTTGAGATCTAACTAAACCTAATCTAATTTAATGTATTTTATTGTTTTAAAATCGTGGATATCGAATGGTATTTAGTACCTATGGAATTATAGGGGATACGTTCTAAGGTTCCAAAATAAAACCAATGCATTCATAAATTCGCAATTGAAATCAATCGTTATAATCACCTTTAGGTAAGAGTTTAAAAATTTAGTGGTTTTTTATTGTTTTTAATTTTGAAATTAGTCCACTCGGTTACATCTTTTATAAAAGTCGCCTCGGCACGAACCAATAGTACTCAAAAGATGCTGATA
Source organism: Agrilus planipennis (assembly GCF_000699045.2). Lineage (NCBI taxonomy): Eukaryota > Metazoa > Arthropoda > Insecta > Coleoptera > Buprestidae > Agrilus > Agrilus planipennis. The sequence goes on from NW_020442468.1 coordinate 1,214,999, forward strand.
CGTTGAAAAATAACACCGAATCCTTTTTCTACTCGGTCAGATTTTTTATAAAAGCCACTTCGGCACGTACCAACTGTACATACTCAAAAGATGTCGATACATTAAGGAGATTCAGTAGTACACGCACCGTAGAGTAAAAACATGCTTATCGGTTCTAGATATCATGAGTTTAATGTTTGGAACAGAGGTTTGAAATTTTGTGGTAAGATAGATAAAGCTTTATTCTAAAGCTTGTCGAATGCCAATTTTTAATTTTTTAACTTATATTGAAAATACGTGTCCTACAAGAAGCATCAATTTTAAGCACTTTTAAAGGCTTTTAATGAGCATATTATTGCAAACCAAAAACGTACCGAGTTAGTGTGAATCTTTGTCTGTTGCCAAACAAAAAATTAGATATTTATCCCGCAACTTTAGAATAGAAACCCATGTTTTTGGAAAAATTCACACTAGGCACGAGCGGTCTACCATATTGCGGTCAATCCCCTTAATAAATGACACCGAATCCTTTTCTGTTTACCAATAAAATTCTTAACCGCGACTACAGGAACTGAGTTGCAATTTTTTCACTTGCGAATAAGAAAACCGTGAATAAGGAACTTTTACTGTACGTTTTGACCAAAGCAATGTCATCACCCATCATAACCTTTTGCGTTCGTGTGGAAGCACCATACAAAATTATTTATCTCATCCAAGAGCACTTCTTGCTCGTTGTAAATTGGTCTTGTCGTGGAGAAAACTATAAAAATAAAAACCGAGAGTGTACGTCCCGTGTGTCATGTGGGCATGCTCGGAAGTAGTGGTTTCATCAAGATCTGCAAACTGTTCGTCTCGTCGGTCGTCTGTCGCCGCTGCAAAAACAAGATCAACGCGTTATCTTAATCGTTGTCTTCGACGTCGTTGTCTAGTGTTTCACGGGTCGGCAAAAATGCTGTAAACGGCGAGCGTTCATTAAGTCGTGGAGGCAATTACTTTTTAAATTCTCATAAATCCGTGCACCTACGGCACGTCCATACATAGATTTCCGCCCATGGTGAAAAATTTGCATCCATCGCAATAAAAGAGGACAACGCTGTCGATTCCTTATTACCCAATGCAGGTAAATGGGAATGACACGTGCACAAAATAGTCACCATAATCACCACCATAAGGTCGTCAGTAGTAGGACTGGTTGGACAAAAAAAAATTTTGGGTGTTTCATTCCCACCAGCCAGTAATGCTGGTGGGCGGGCAGTCCCTCCGGACTACACCGGAATGTAGGGCGGAAGGCCCTCTTCAGCCTGCTTTCAGGAATCGTGGGAATGGGTGTGGTTGGTGGTTCGGATGAGAAAGATGAGACGGACGAAATGAAGACAGAAGAGAATGAAAGATTATCTGTGGAATATTACTGCCTCAGCATTTGCCTAAGTGATCCAAGGAAACCACAGAAAGACTTGGATCAAGGCAGACGGACCCGGAATCGAACCGGCGTCCTCCCGAATGCTAAGCAATGGTCTAAACCTCTAGGCCATGCCGCTTGGTACTGGTTGGACACGCACCACCACTCTTTTTTATATCCTGTGCTATCTTCGCATTTCCATAAAACTCTAACATCCTGAATCCTTAACTGTTTGCAAACAGTAATCTAATCTAGAACTACCTCAACTCCTCATCTCCTCCAATCCTGTTTCTGCCTCTAATGTCTCTGACTAGATCTTCTTGCCTAAGAAGGTGCCCTACCAACCTATGTCGCCTATTTCTTATTGAATTCCATAGAGTCCTCTGTTCTCCTATTCTTTCTAACACCTCTTCATTTCTAACCTTCTCTATCCGCGGTATCCTCATCATTCGCTTGTAATAATCTTTTTCGAATTTCTAAATTAACCGTTCGTGAGCATAGAAATGACTTCTTTTTATTGAAGGCGACTCGACTCTGCGCTATCCTCTGCTTTATATCAATACCACTCCTTCCGTCCTGACTTATCTGACTTCCTAGATACCTAAAAACAGCTACTTCTTCTAATCATTCGTCTGCTATCTTTACATTCGTTCTTTCCCTACTGTTTCTTCCTTTGCATACCAGTATTTTTGTTTTAGTTTTATTTATTTTGATACAGCAGTAGCGCTAACAAGGCACGGGTGCCAAAAAAAACATTTAGATGTATCTTTCTGAAATAAGTTTGGTATCGCAGGGCATTTCAAATGTGCCAAACCCACTGTCACCTCCTTATCAGTCTAACAGCTATTGTAAGGTTATTTTTCAATTTGATAGGTATATTAAAATGGGGTACTCGTCCACAAAATGGTGGCAAAATTTAAAATCCAAAAACTGACAAATGTGTTTCTCTGGAATTAACTGTACATATATTTAATGAAATTGTTTAAAGCCATTGAATTGACCGTGAGAATTAAAATTAGTAGTATTAATGCGTCCATAATACGTAGACAGATTCAGTATACATGTATAGGTATATAATTTTATCATGGTACTGATTACAGACCCGTGTCGAGAACATATTTATGAGTGGTTACAATTCCATTAAAATTTTATTTACGTCTATTGATTCGCTGGATAGGGACAATATTACTAATTAAAAAAGTGTAATTCATTAAACCATAAACGTCATAAAATTAATTATTAATCCGAAGAGTTACATGTTTATGGTAATTAAACAGTAGAAGAGCGACTTAATTTGTAATGAATCATAACGAAATGATAAACTTCGGAAAAGAAAACAGAAGGTTTTAATAATGGGCTGCGGTTTAAAAAGTATCTTAAGTCATTTATTTGTACTAAGAGGTTTAGTCCATTGCTAAGCATTCGGGAGGACGCCCGTTCGATTCCGGGTCCGTCTGCTTTGGTCTGAGTTTTTCTGTGGTTTCCTTGGATCACTTAGGCAAATGCTGAGGCAGTAGATGGCGGGTCCGTCTATTTTGGTTCTCTGGTTTCATTGAATTACTTAGGCAAATGCTGGGACAGTAATATTCCATAGATAATCTTTCATTCTCTTCTGTCTTCATTTCGTTTGTCTCATCTTTCTCACCCGAACCACCACCCACCCATTCCCACGATTCCTGAAAGGAGGCTGAAGAGGGCCTTCCGCCCTACCTTCCGGCGTAGTCCGGAGGGACTGCCCACCCACCAGCATTAGTGGCTGGTAGGAATGAAGCACCCAAAAGGTTTTTTTGACGTGATAACGTCTTATAATTCGATGGAGCCGGCTGCACGCACGAAAAAACATGACTCATGCGGCGTTACCTCGCTTTGAGGCGTTCCATTTAAGGCTTGAAGTGCAAGCGAGAGCGCGGAACGAGCGACAAAGAGGCACAATCGGCCTCCGCGTTCGGCAGCGTTCGACATCTGTCTCTCTCCTACTTGAGTGAGCGATGCGTCCGCGTGGACAGCTGCTATACAATAATACATTTCCATTTACCTCCTTCTCTATATCCATACAAAATATCTATCAAACAAATAAAATTAAAATTTTCTTTTGAAAAATGAAACCATTCCATCAGTATTTTCTTATGACGTTGTCACGTTCAACTATCGTCAGTAAACCGACTTTACAGACAACCGATTTTTTCTATTGCAGTTCGAATTGGAATAAGGGGTCACACGTATATTACACCCCAACTTAATCACTTTTTTCAATTGAACCACTTGACCATCTCCATACACAAATTGGGGTAACATAACCTATAAATCGTCCGAATTAATTAATAATTACTACCCATATAATCTTATTAGACATACACCCAGCAATAAATGGATATGCTTTTATGTAGGGTAGAATTTACTTTTTCTAATAAGAGTGTAAATAAATACCCATCTGTCTACGTGTAAGTCTATGGTGGAATGTTTTGTTCATTATCTGCACCTTTATGAGCAACAATTCATAATTAAAATGCAAACCCAGGTCAGACAGCTTTAAAACACCTTTTTCCTAAGTCCAGACTATTTAGGGAAACTAACAGAGCAATTATTTTATATAGCACCATAAAGCATTTTAAGTGCTAATTAACAAAGGAATGACTTAATTGTCCGTTTACAAACATGTGCAAGTCTTGTGAATCAACGTGTTTGTTTTATGGTTAAATAATAACGAGCTACGTATCTACATTAAGTTCGTTTCTATTAAAGGAAGTAAAAAATATCCTGGCAGAATTACGCCAATATGTGCAAATGTAGCAAAGTATGAAAATATATTATGTTAAGGTAGACAACAGGATAAAATACTTAATAAAAAATTAAGGGACTCAAAAGAGACTCGTTCCTATTTAAAGCGAGACTATTTAATGAGAAGCTCATGATTATTTAACGATTCATGAAATTCGATTTACTAAATTTGACAGGTCCTGCGTGCCCTTCAAAAGATAATTCGACAATTTTTGGAATATAAGAAATGTAAAAGTAACTTTATAAAGATATTAATAATCTTTAAAGATATTAATTTTTAAGAAAGTGAAATCACTGCTGAAGTAAATGATCTCTTCTAATATGACATCCAAAACAAACTAAGTAGAAACATGTGGCGATTGATAATACATGACAAATGTGATGCATATGAACCAGATGAAAGAGTGTAGGGAAATAAAAGGCTATTGTTAGGCGAATAGTAGAACTAGAATCAATCATAACTATTGAAAAAAGTAGAAGTTGACTGTTAATTTTGCTTTATTTTCAAAATACTTACATAAACTTGTTTCAATCTCTGGTTTATTTGAACTACTCAACTTACGAACTGATCCGACGGGACTTGAACTTGAACGAAACTCTTGTACAAACTAGGGTGGGTGGATCGGTTTGCGAATTTCGATGATTTAGAGAGCCGAACTATAGGTTCAACCAGCTCAGCTCTTTCAGTACTCAGGGTGACAGAGATCACGAGGATCGGTATGGCACTCTGATGCACAATACTAGGATGTGGAAGGCAACGGGAAACCACCACATTATGATCCCGAGAAGAACGTGTCACACAATTAAATGATGGCGTCTTCTGGAGTAAAGCACTTCGGACGTAAACTAGTCCCACATTGGGATGTCCGGGCGGGGACTACCTCGGGGGATGTCATCAATAAGTGCAATTGTGGTAGGTGCAATATTATTTCACGAGTCGGAGCGTGGAATGTTTAACTCAGGATAGGAAAGAGTGGAGGTACGTGTCCAACTAGTCTAAGGACTGACGACCTTCTGATGATGATGATGATAATGAACTTACAGAAAAAATATTTTAAATAACGACGTCTTAGCTCTTAATAAATTTCAAAAATTACTTCATTTTTATGTACCTTTTCCACATTTTTATAATCAAAAACCAAAGCAATATTTAATTAAGGGATTTTATAGGGTTGTTCGGAAAGTCATTTCGTTTTTTCCCGACAGAGGATTTAATTGTATTCTTTGCACCCAACTTCACATTTAAGCCGTATAATTTTTATATGCTTTGAGAGCTCATATAGCAAGGCTTGTGTGTGAAAAATTCCAATTAATTCTACGCAGTAGTTTTTGGTTGGTGCCCTTTTAAATATGGAGAGCGATAAGCAGCATTTTCGACATATCTTACTGTTTTACTACAGAAAGGGTAAAAATGCTGTTCAAGCCAGAAAGAAATTGACTGATGTGTATGGAGAAGGTGTGTTGACAGTACGCCAGTGCCAGAACTGGTTCGCTAAATTTCGATCCGGCAATTTTGATGTCGAAGATGCACCACGTTCGGGAAGGCCGGTTGAAGCTGATAAAGACGCGATAAAGGCATTAGTTGATGTGAACCGGCGAATAACAACACGTGAGATCGGATTGAGGTTAAATTTATCAAATTCAACAGTTTATGACCACTTGAAAGGCCTGGGATTATCCTCGAAGCTCGATGTATGGGTTCCCCATGTTCTCACAGAGAGAAATCTGTGTCGCCGCATTGACGTCTGCGATTCGCTTCTCAAACGTCACGAAAATGATCCGTTTTTGAAGCGCATCATCACTGGGGACGAAAAATGGGTTGTATACAACAACGTCAAACGCAAGAGGTCATGGAGCAAAAAAGATGAACCGGCTCAAACCATTTCCAAAGCCGATATTCACCAAAAAAAGGTGATGCTGTCTGTTTGGTGGGATTTTAAAGGAATCGTTTTTTTTTAGCTTTTACCGGATAACACAACGATTAATTCGGAAGTCTACTGTCATCAGCTGGACAAACTGAATGATGCACTTCAACAGAAAAGGTCAGAACTAATCAACAGGAAAGGTGTAGTGTTTCACCAAGACAACGCGAGACCTCACACAAGTTTGGTCACTCGCCAAAAGCTTTTACAGCTTGAATGGGATACAATGCTACACCCACCATATTCTCCAGACCTGGCACCATCGGATTATTATTTGTTCCGGTCACTCCAAAATTTTTTAGACGGTAAAACCTTCACCTCAAATGAGGAGGTCAAAAACCTCCTCGATCAGTTTTTTGCCAGCAAAGACCAAAAATTTTATGAGCGTGGAATTATGCTACTACCAGAAAGATGGCAAAAGGTGTTGGACCAGAACGGTCAATATATAATTTAATAAAGTATTTGTTTATTATACGAAAACTTTCTTTCATTTCCACAAAAAAAAACGAAATGACTTTCCGAACAACCCTATAGTAACTCTTACAGATTACATACATTTAACTTATATTTCTGGTAGGTACTTTCATTTTACTTTCATAGCGTTATTTATTTGATTTTCTGAAGAAGACATTCGTTATTGGACCATAATATTTCGACTTTTTCTAATTTAATAAAGAAAGTAGGCCGTCTTCGTTGGGCTTCCAAATAAACGGAATTTTGCTGAAAAGTAGCCAGATTCTTGGACTTTCGTTTCTCCGTAAAAAGCAGATGTAACGGAACTTCAGTTGTCGCGTATTTGTGCGTTTTAACACTTACTTATGCCTACGGAACGTCCATGTTGCAGATGTCTTACAGTTCCCACGCTAACATATTTAGCGGAACATGTAGATGGAGAGAGATCGCAGACTATTATTAATAAGTGTTTACCCACACGTTTTGTTGCGGGCACTTTTAAGAACAACCGAAATTACATGAAGAAGTACGCTTGCCAACAACGTAAATACTAACGTATGAACGTATACCAACGTTTCCATCATGTTGACCCGTTTTGATTACAAATCACGCGACCTCTGTCATCATTTTCTTCCTTTCTTTTTGAAAAATTAACAGGCAAGTGTGGAATTTAACAAATGACTGTCGTCCTTACAAAATGAGATAAAAGTTCATTCATATCAATATCTTGAAATTCATGGAATTCCTCGGATTCCCCCATGGGATTCCCCGGATTCGTTTCAGCAAGTAGATATCCACACAAGTGCACTTTGTTGGAGCATACGTAATCCTAAAATGTAGCATCGTACTACACATGGCGTTTACCGCGTCATTTGTGGTATTTTCTAAAACCCGCTGCTGTTAAGACAGCAGGTAAAAGTTGGTCTGTGTTCTGTCGGAGCTGCCTGCGACTCGCTGATGAGATCCAAAAAGATCGAAATCGCCATCCGCGTCTGGCAGTTTCGACAGAATACAGACCACTTCGAATTATTTTATTCTTTTATGGAATTCCTCACTGAATATGACATGCAACAAGATTTTGATAAATTACAAGGGAAGGAATATGAAGATTGGAAAAACTTTGGCGGTTGTTGTAGAACAAACAGAATATTGGACAAACTAGACGCTCAATCAAAACTAGATTTAAGGAACATCTAGCTCATGCAAGGTTTGGTAGAGAAGAAAAATCTAGTGTTGCCCAACATATTCTTACTGATGAACATAATATTAATATTAATAATAGTTGGTTAAGGAAGTTAGGAATAATCGTTTACTAGATAGTTTTGAAAGTTTATACATTTATAAAAATAAACAAATTGTTCTTAACAATGACAACGGTCCTATCCCTGGATCTCCGCTATTTAGTCTAGTTTATTTACTTTTATGATTGTTAAGGTCCATTGAACATCTACCTGGTTGGCATTGGGTCATGTTCACTTCAGTCCCTGAAGAAGGTAACTTTGTTACCGAAAAGTGGCTTCGGACAACTACAGTGTCGTGTTTTGGCGTTGGGGTTTTGAGCTATTCTGTTTGTTCTACAAGAGAAGGGAACTAAACGCTAATAAAGTTTTATTGAAATTTTCCTATTTGAGGTGATTCAGATACCCTTTGATATTTGCCGTAGATACAGTAAAGTTCAAACTGCTACTGCATTCCACAAACTCAAATTGTCGTTCTAACAAACTTGCTTACATTTATCTCCTCTACGTTTTCTGAGATAGTTCTCATTTAAAAGATGGACAGCTTACCTTGATACATTTACTTCTAATGTAACGAGTGCTTTGTCTAAATAATCATTTAGGTGGAAACTGTTTGCTCTGATTACTCAGCAATAACAGTCCTTTCACTTCTAGAATTACATCAGCAATCTGAAACTTCCTAAGAATCCAACGGAATACCACACATAACGATGATGATCTATTAAATCGAATTTTATTCCTGAAAAGTTTAGGAATAGTCTATTTTCGAACTGAATTTGTTATTGATATTATAGTATGTACGGTAGAATGGGAATGGGGTGGCATTCATGTCAAAAAACCCAACTAGGAGGGGTTTTAATCGGTAGGGCCGAGGACATCTTCCTCGGGAATCCGACCTTACCCAGTCGTACAGATGGCTGGGTGTCTTTTGAAGATTTCCCCTCTTCCACGAAAACAAAGAAAACTAGAACTGTCATTGCTTATCTACTGCTATTATTTCAATCATCCCTTACAAGTCAAGTATTTAAGATTTGTACTTCCATTAAAGGTTGACCTCGGTCATTTTGGTGTTGTCCATTTTATTATGTGATCGATGTAACGTATGGTGTTGTTAAGGGCAACAAATATGCGCTTCTGCAATAGAAATACCAATCCGAATCGAATTAGAAATCGTAATGCACAACGAAGCCGTTATGAAAAAAAATCAAGCAGGCAATGGTTAATAACTGGAAGCAGCCAGTAGAGCTGAAAAAAATACTCGCGTCATGTTCTCTTGCAACTACCAGTATGTAACCATATAATGAATTAAAGCAACTGAGGATGGACTATCGCAAACCCTGAATAAGAACGCAATTATGAGGTGGCGGTAAACTCGCCATGGCAATATCAATTTGTACACGGTGTGAAAAATCTTAGAAAAATTATCATGTTGATTCATAATCTGCCTGCCTTTGACTAACAATGGAAAAATTACCATGCCAGCACGGTAAAAATTCCTATACGTTCTAGTAATGTTTATAAGGTCCTAATACAAAAATTATAAGACTAATATTGAGTTTTGACTATACATGTCTCTTGCACTCACTTTACAGTGATGAACATGGTATTTTTTCAAAGATCCCTGTATAATCGATTGAAATCGAGAGGGCAGGAACGTGGCCAAAAACGAAGAACCAAGGGAATCCTTACCCCCAAAGTTAGACAATTAGGAGTTGAAACTAACGAAATATATCTAAATATAATGGAAACAATAGTTTTAATACCAAGCGGCGTGACTTAGCTTAACATTCAGGAGATAACGGCTAGATTCTGGATTTGCTTCCCCTAGTCCAAGTTTTTCTATGGTTTCATTGGATCGCTTAGCAGTAATAGCGCACAGATATTTCAGTTTTCCTATGGTTTCAGTTCGTTCGCCTCATATTTCTCTCCCTAATCACTATTCATCCATTTCCACAATTCCTAAAGGAGACTGAAGATGGCATTAGATCGCTTAGCAGTAATAGCACACAGATAATATTTCACTTTTCTTCTGTCTTCAGTTTTTCCAGCTCATCTATCTCTCCCTAATCATTATCCACCCATTTCCACAATTCTCAAAAGGAGGTAAAAAGATGATATTTTTCCCTACCCTCAACTTTGCGAAGGCGACGTAGGGTCACAAAAATAGGGGTCACTTAAACTTATTCAGATTAAACGATCTAAGAGAAATTCATACGCAAAGTGTTAAAAAACTGAATTCTGATTAGCAAAACTGTTAACTGCTATTAATTGTCATAAATCAGACAATAAGGCTACATTTAATTCCAATTTTTGTAAATTAACAACTGCTACTATCCAGGAAAACTTTGTTTCACCAAATGATCAGCGTCTATAGATATCTGTTACTGAATGTTGCGAATTTTTGAATCGCTCCTTGTATTTCAGTGTCATTACCATGCCAGGCTGTGGCGTTTATGTGGCAGAGATGCCAAGCAATATATTGCTTGTATTAAAGGCAGCTCCTGTCTTTATGGCTTTTAAACTGCTTAGACTTTTAGATACTCTCCCAGCACGTGGTCAAATTAATTCCAACTTAATATTATTTACTTTCTATTTACGATTATGATGACAGTTATTTTCATGCGCATTAAGATTAAAGACATCATTTTCGCTGTTGGACACAAAACAAAAATGAAATACAGATAGCCGTCACATAACGAATTAACGGAATCGCATGGTCATGCATGGTCCACAAACCTCTCTTCAAAAATAAAACATTCCTAATTAAGTCACTACTATTGGTTTTCTTTTTCGCTGCTGGATCTACAAAGAATTAAAAAGTATTTGTTACTAAAATTACTTCTCATTGCACTGTTCTCTGTTGGATTCTCATTTTTGGCAGTCTCTTCAAAAACGGTTTATGCTTGCTTACACCATTGCTTCATGTTTTGCTTCTTCCCCGCTTCTTATTACACTTGAATTTGTTCATATTTTCTAATTTCTTTTACAATGGTATCGCATATGGGTTCAGTAAAGAAAATCTGGGTCAATTTTTTGATTTTTTCTATTAAATTTATATGTAGGTAATATTTTTTAAGAGATAATTGAAAATGTAATTTTTGTAAAGTCACACATTCAGTTTTTACACAGTTTACAAATAATTAATTAGCTCAAGAACAGTCTTTTTTTACTGTTTTGAACTCTTCCACTTGCGTGGAGTTTACCATTGATGAGAAGAGATAGCATCAGTAACTTGAACGCAATGCCTTCCAACATATGTTACAATCTTATAATTTCAGAATAGCGCTTTAATCGTTCGTATTTCATTAAATAACGTAAGAGCCAATGACCTTGCTCCTTGTTCTTATTTACCGTTGTTTGCACGCGCTCCACTGCTTCCAGGAAGGATAGAGGAAAGCAAAAACAAATGGAAGGACTAACAGCGATGCGTCTTGAACTTCACACACGCACAAAGCATTTTTATCTTATAAATGTGCATACAATGACTGAACTAACTTTATGCAATATATTTAGATAAGAAGTTGAAAAATGAAGCGAGTAATTTATCTACTTCCTGAGAATTATAAATTCTTCTAGCTTGGTTGGTAATCGTTATGAATTTTAAATCTATATCTAATAATTCTGATGACATTTACCGATTAATGTCCCTATGTAAATTTTTGAAACAAATTTGGATTTGCCATCCCCATTGGTTTGTAATCAATTTTCGTTTAGAACTTCGGCCCAAGTGATGTGCCTACAACAAACTGATTACAGCCAAGAAAAATTTTGATAAAAATTAACTACTTGCGTCATCAACATCATAAGGTCGTTAGTCGTAAAACTGGCTGAACACACAGCTCCACTGTTTCTTATCCTGAGCTAATCTTCGCAATTCCCTAAAACTAGAACAACCCACGTCCAGTAATCTAATCTAGGTCTACCTCTACCCCTCCCAACTCCCGATTCTGCCTCCAATATATGTCTCTGACTAGACCTTCATGCCTGAGAAGGTGTCTATCTCGACTATTTCTTATTGACTTCCACAGAGTCCTCTGTTCTCCTATTCTTTCTAATACCGCTTCATTTCTAACCTTCTCTATCCACGGTATCCTCGTCATCATGCGTAAGAATAAGAACAGAAGAAATTTCCTGTAATAATATTTACTTTACATATCCTGTCTCTCGAATATTAAGCAGGCATAAATGGGTAAGCAAGTCCATTTGGAGCATCTATCTCATGTTGAACAGTAGTTTGTATTATGATTAGCTTCTGTATTTATTATTTCTGAGTACAGTGTTTTATATCTTCGGATATTTGCCCAGCACGTGGTTTATATATAATCTATGTATAAATCGATGCAGAGTTAAAATTACATCAGTTTTATTTATGATCATGATGAGGATCAGGGTAGGTAATGTCGAGACGCATTAAGTCGCTGTTGGATACAACATTGAATCGTATCCAATAGTTATGAAGGGGTCAGTATTTAATAGACTAACGGTATCAAGTTCACATGTACCAATGCTAGTTTGAAATGTATTAGTATCATTGATTGGTTTAATCGTTTTACATATTTCTACAAGTGCATGTAAGAATTCAATATGTGCAAAAACGTTATGATGTTCTCCTTTTTTCTCCAACATTCACAAAACTAATAATAGTAATAATTCAATTTCAATTTTCTTTCTAATTTATGTTACTATCTCGTGAATGGGAGTTAGTTTCGATTGCTAATTTTGACATTGCCACAATGTTTGACACACACATGTTCTTCTTCATGGAAGTTCGATAACGTATGTGCGATCCTCGAACCTTTCTCGCAAATGAATAGAACGGAGTTCTTGAAGCCGCAAGAAGGCAGTAAATTCTATTACATCTCAGCGGGTTGGCGTCGTTCGTGGAGACTAACATTCATTCGTAATGTCAGAAGGATTTGTATAAGGGAACGTCGAAAAATATTTGAACACGTCCGAAACCATCGCATGTGGAGAGCTAGTGAGTGATATTGCTTCCCTTGTTTTGGAAACATCAACGTAAATAAAATAATTCGAAGTGGTCTGTATTCTGTCGAAACTGCCAGACGCGGATCGCGATTTCGATAATTTTGGATCTCATCAGCGCGTCGCAGACAGCTCCGACAGAACACAGGCCAACTTTTACCTGCTGTCTTAACCGTGCGTTTTAGAATATATCACAAATGGCGCGGTAAACGTCATCTGTAGTACGATGCTACATTTTAGGATTACGTAATCGATCCGCGTCTGGCAGTTTCGACAGAATACAGACCACTTGGAATTATTTTATTCGATTATGGTAACGTGCCTATCACGTTGAGGTTAGCTACGCCGGGATTAGTTTCAGCAAGTAGATATCCATATATTTAAATGGACCTTGTTGGAGCATACGTAATCCTAAAATGTAGCATTGTACTACAGATGGCGTTTACCGCGCCATTTGTGGTATTTTCATCAACGTAAATATTTACTTGACAGTCACATAGTCCATCGGATTATCTTTCAATCATTTGATTCAATCTCTGGGAGTTTCTTTTGAGAATAATATAGTTTACACCAGACGTATCCTTGTAGCACTTGGCACAAACATTTTGGTAATTCGAATTTGAAATCAGTCTAGCTCATGGTTTAGTTTATTAGTAGTCGTTCGTTTGGTCAGCGGCTGAATGATGAATATCATGATACAGAGCACACGGATGACAGCAAGTAGGAACGCTCACAGTTAAGTAGAGGACACAGCAATACCATTCAGAAAGTCAACCTGATTAATTCAAATTGCATATGGGTCATCTAAAGGACCTCGCTATCCTGCAGATATCCATGTAGGTGTGATGAGAGGATTTGAATCAGAATTAGTGGAAATTGATCACGTATAACTATTGGATACGGTCCGGTAGATGCTAAAGTGAGAGGCAGTGACGTTCCCTGTTATAATCCGCAATCATTGAAATTTATTGCAACGGTACATGTGACTATTCCTTATCGGCCGAGTTTAGATTCGCGATGTGCCGGCAATAATTATTTGGAAGAGGCTCGAACCACGTGGGGGGCCGCACGCGTTCCACAACAACCTATCCCACACAACATACCCATACACTTACGGACACTTAAACGTACACGAGATGTTTACTATGAAGAAAACAATCATATCTTCGGCGATAGTTTACGGCGCACTTCATCTCCCGTACGCGAAAAGGATTAGAAGATAATGACCAAAAGTAATGGGCGGTTAAGTTATCGTGTTGTTAACAACAGACGTTCGTTGCAATAGGACAAAGGAGACAGCTGAATGTGATCCACACTTGCACGTTAACACACACTCTGTCTCTCAGTCCCGTTCTTCCTGGGAAAATCCTTGGCAATCACCGGAATAACTGACTGTTTTCTTTAATTTTTCGTTATGACTTTTCACCTGTTAAATCTTCTTCCTAGGCCTGGGCACCCGTAGAGAATTACCGTCAGTTAAACGGAACGTATCTTAAAAGGTGCGTTCAGCTTGTACAGTAAAAACGTTGCACTTCCTGTTCGGCGCAAGCGGTCATAAATCTGCCGGCACTCTTTGCGTAATTAAAGAGTGTTAGAATTCGCCATGCATGTCTTCAAGGTCATGATTATGTCACATGTCAGTATTAGATTACTTTAATGGAACTCGTGGCGAGAAAATGCAATTCGTTACAATGAAGTGGGACTTCGCTCACACGTCGTAATGTGAAATATCGAAACGGAATTGCATCCCAACCATAAATAATGCTGTTTGTCAGGTTCTCGCAGGTGTGAAGCCTTTCCTATATTATTTTTGTAATATATGTATAAGCAATAAGCATGCATGTTATGTACAGCATATTTACCAAGTATTAGGCTTCATCTCTTTTATGATCACCGGTTTAAAATACTTAGGGAACCAACTCAGCAAGTTTAGATAATAGAAAACTTTTTCCACACCAACAATTAAAAAAAAAAGGTAAAGGTCTAGATGATTGCCCCCACTCCCAAAGGGGAGATCGAAAGAGGAGGTCTCCCCCACCACTGTACCATAAAAAGTTCGTGGCGGTCTCACCCCCATAAAAAGTTATGGGGGTTCAAAGTTAATAAATATGCCAATTTTTATACATTTCTAGGCATGTAAATATTTATATTGTCATTCTTAAACAATATTCAAAGGTAAAACTAATGAAAAATACATAAAAATATTGAGAAAGTTATATAAAACATTATTTAAACATCTTTATCAATAGGGTAGGTTAGGTTAGGTTATCGGGTTTTGTTCAAGTGACCACCCTCTTTCGATCCCCCACCTCCACCCGCTTGAAAATAATTTTTTTATTGAATTTTATTTGAATAATAGTGTATGAAAATTGTCAAAATAATTAACTTTCAACCCCCATAACTTTTTATGGGGGTGAGACTGCTGCAAATTTTTTATGGGGTTTTACTCAGGTGACTACCCTCTACCCCCCTACCCCTACCCCCGAAGGCGCATCATCTAACCCCCATAACTTTTTATTGGGGTGAGACCGCCACGAACTTTTTATTGTACAGTGGTGGGGGAGATCTCCTCTTTCGATCCCCCAAAGGTGGTGGGGGCCATCATCTAGACCTTTACCAAAAAAGAATAGTAAATGAGTAGCAGTAAGGTCAGAACGGATAAAAGGACTTTCACTGCACAAAAAACGTATGTACGCAGAAAGAAGCAAAATGCTAATCTGTACCAAAATAATTGGCCACAAAAATAAGAACTGCTCCATTTGTATTTGAAACCAATTTGATGATCCTAAAACAGAGAAGTTTTAATATTTTGTATTAATTTCCGGTCTCCATCTCAACAGGGACGAACGGATGGTATGAGGGTAGAAAGAGACGTACACAGATTCATATGACCAGGAAAATGTTTTCCTCTTGGTCTACCGAAGAAATAAGAAGTAAGGACAACTTAGCGCCCCGTAATGAATAACGAGAACCATAAAAACATCACCAGTTCACTGCGCGGTAATGTAGTGCGCACTCAATTTGCGGACAAGGAGATTTTGTTTACGTTTTGTGTTTGATAACAGACAATATCGGTCGCACATTGCGCAGTGGACCCCTGCGTTTTATACCTTTATTAGTTATGACGCTTTTGTGATCTATTCGTATTGGGGGTAAAGTTCTTGCTTTCAACTCTAGTCTTCATGGCGAGTAGATGCCTGAAATTCCTATCAAAATTACCAAGAAATTTTTCACTGGCAGGACGACTGCCTCAATTATCTCGGAGGAATGCATTAAATATGTAAATAATTCTTATAAATTTCTGAAAAGTAAACGTTACAACTTGATCATAACGCTGAACATATACTTATGAGTCCCGTCTGGTCGCTGTTATTTTGATTTGTGATGGTGTTAGTTCTGGTATACACAGGTATGACTTTGGTTTTATTACATCGTTCGAATAAGATATTACTGAATGTCTCAGCGAGTTTAAAAAGATTGTCTCGACCCATTGCTGCGAACGCTTGCTCCAAAATTAATGTGGTAATTAATTGGACGATATGTTGGATCTGCAGGTTTACCAACAACAACAACAGGAGATCATGTGCGTATACGGTTCTTCTAGAATAAATTGGGGATAAATATCCATCTTTTAATGTTTCGCATATATTTCTATGAATTTAATAATAGTTATTAAATAGCTATAAATAACTAGATTTGACCCTCGACTTCGCTTGCGTTGATTCCCACACACGTGTCAAAGATCGTCGACGACTAAATAAAACTAGTTTTTTTATTCCTTGGGAATAGTATTTTTTCTTCTATACAAGAGGCACCCTATGTCCTTTTCTGTACCACTAACAATGTGTCTACAAAATTTCATGATGATCGATTGAGTAGTTAAAGCATGAAAAGCGGACAAACAAACAAACAAAAAAAAGAAAATACCACAAATGGCGCGGTAAACGCCATCTGTAGTACGATGCTACATTTTAGGACTACGTGTGCTCCAACAGGGTCCATCTAAATATATGGATATCTACTTGCTGAAACGAATACCGGCGTAGCTAACCTCAACGTGAGTGGCACGTTACCATAATCGAATAAAATAATTCGAAGTGGTCTGTATTCTGTCGAAACTGCCAGACGCGGATCGCGATTTCGATAATTTTGGACCTCATCAGCACGTCGCAGACAGTTCCGACAGAACGCAGACCAACTTTTACCTGCTGTCTTAACAGCGCGTTTTAGAAATTACCACAACTGGCGCGGTAAACGACATCTTTAGTACGATGCTACATTTCCACTCAGTGGACCTTGTTGGAGCATACGTTATCCTAAAATGTAGCATCGTACTACAGATGGCGTTTACCGCGCCATTTGTGGTATTTTCTAAAACGCGCTGTTAAGACAGCAGGTAAAAGTTGGTCTGTGTTCTGTCGGACCTGCCTGCGACGCGCTGATGAGATCCAAAAAGATCGAAATCGCGATCCGCGTCTGACAGTTTCGACAGAAACAAAAACAAACAAACTATTAGTTACGATTATTGTGAATTTGTTGATCAGGAGTAAGGGAACATATTTATTAAAATAATCAACATGACGCTTCTAAGGGTACATTTTATGGGATACTTTTGCCGTACAATCTTGCAAGACCTGTAGAATGGTTAGCTCCACTACGGGGTCCATGACTAAACACACAGGTGTTCGAACGTGACAATTTCATTATAAATATCCCGCGTTATCAGGAGCAGCGTGTAGCGCCCTTGTCGGACAAAACTGTAATCGTAACTAATTCTTATCGTAACATGTGTCCGTGATAATAATTACGGGAACGTATGCAGAAAGGCTGCTTCGTGAGGTATTAATAAAATTAATGGCTCCTCGAGCACGACTATGGAAAAGGACATGGGGCAGGGTCAGAGAAGATGCAACGCGCCGCGAACAACGTTGCAAGTAGCAGTACTACCTGTACCACGGACTACTGTGGATGAATCTCCCGAGCGTTCTGGGTTCGGCTCGAAGGAGATTCGATTCAGGCCGTAAAATTGCCTTAAAAGGCAATACATCTACATATCTTCTTTTCCGGGTAAATTCCTTGGTCCAGAAAAGCGGTAAAAGGAAGTACCTACAGCACAGGTACATAGAACTGAGGCCTAAAATAGCTTAACACTGGCTATGAACCTCAATCATCACGATAATGTACTTCATGCCAATCAAACAGGGCAATTATCATTTCTGATAAAATTCAAACCAAATTTTCCCATTGTTTGCAGTAGGTAAATCAAAATAATTATCCTTCGGTCTAACCTTTTTGAATACTATATAAAGGAGCGTGAATAAAAAACAAAACAAACGTATAGATCAAATTACCACAAACGAGAGTTACTTATATCTACAATGTAGACCAAGAATCATACTATTGGGATCCGTCAAATGGGCATACACCATCTGGTGGCACAATTTATAACCCGAATGAGGGAAAAATTATATAATTGTTCATTAAAATAATAAAACAAAAATTTTTTTGATGATGGAGTCGACGAAGTTTTCTTCTAAAGTTAAATCAAATAAAAAGTTAATATGTTCAGTGAAAACCTGCAATAGCACTTCAGACATAGATCTTCACTCTTCACCTATATTAACTAATTTCCAATAAAAACTAACCGTTTTATATATGTAATAGAAGCTTGGATGAAAGCAGTAGGTATCAAAGAAGTGAATTCCGGAATAAAAATTTGTTCACGTCATTTTAATGCACATGATTATATTATAGCAAGTATTTACCATCAGCCATAACCTTAATATTTAAAACTAGAATCATACTAAAATTATAAAGTGAGAAATTATTTATTTCTGTGTAATTGATTTAACATAATTCTAATGATACGATATACGTATTTTGAGGTTAAGAACCTACCTGCTGTAATACAACAAAGTTGCAATAATGTGTTTGCAACCTTCTCTTAAATCGGCTTTGCACGTGCAAGTCATTGATATGATATTGCTTAAATTACCCAGCATCACCTCACCAATTATATAACGTGAATCACTTTTTAAATCCGAATCATATATTGCGTCAATACTTACCATTTTATCGTAATTTAAAAACTTGGAAATTGCACGGTACACTATAGAAACTACGATAAATTTTCCCTAATCGGCGCCATGTTTTTAGGCTCCTCACATTTGACGGATCCCAATAACAATGCATAGTTCTTGACTTCATGTCAATTTAAATCAAACACTTGTCTACGAGAATTTTCCGTATGCACTGTTGTGTTGTGAAGAGGCGGACATTGAACAACAATAGAATTATACGATTCAACTTTCTTGCAACATCTCAATTGTATTCCATTCGAAATAGGTAGTCCCTAAGCAAATAATAATTTAAATTTCCAAATGTAAATCTGACTACTACAGCTTTATCATAAACTTAACATTGTCAAATCAACTTCTGCCAATGGGGTAGGTAAATGAAGACTGGACAGCAAACGCTGTGGGGGTGTAATAAGGATAATGATTATTTTGTGATCTTCGAAGAGGATTTTGTGGTGTGAGTTAAATAATTTTACATGCAGAAACCTTGAACAGATTTAAATTCAAAGGAGAGTGTTGAAGGATCTCATGATGAATACTTATTTCAACGAAATGAAGATGCAGGATAAGTTGAAGGCAATAATTTAACACTATTTCCTGAAAAACAAAACAGTCAAGACAACTGTTAAAGTAAATACCTTTTTCTACTAATGGAAAAGGCCGTATAACTATTTAGGCTGCGTAAGCCCATAGATGATAACCATCTAATATGTACATGCGTACATAATATCATTATATTACAGGCTTCTGTGATGGATTTTTTTCTGGTTTTGTAAACGGTTTACGTTACAACATTTCTAACATGAAAACTTCACTTTATACCACTGCTGGCTATAAACTTGATTATTTATGACCATACCACGTTTTATAGCCACTAACTGCCACCTCGCGTTTCGGATACTTACTTCAGATATTTATCGCGCCGTCTTATTCATAATACAGTTGGTTACATAAGGAAAAATTAAAATCATTCACAACCATTAAGTGTGTTTTATGCGATTGTTACATAATAATTAGTAAAAATGTTTCATTGTAGTGGTAGTCGGCAAACGCGAAGTAAAGTCATAATGGCGTTACTGACAGCGACATCCACAAAATTATAGGACAGACATTCATTCGACATTTAATTAGTATTTGGGCTAACCAAATATTAATGACTAATATACGTAAGATGCAAGAGAGCATTTAAGATAAGGGTAGTGGTGAAGTGGTAGTTGGCATGTAAGGTTGTGTAAAGCTCCATAAGGGAGGTAGATACTCTGGTGAGAACCGAGCGGCGTGACCTAGGGGTTTAGACCATTGCTCAGCAGTTGGGAGGACGCCAGGCGATTCCAGGCCCGTCTGCCTTGGTCCAAGTTTTTCTGTGGTTTCCTTGGATCACTTAGGCTAATGCTGGGGCAGTAATAT
The DNA here is from genome assembly GCF_000699045.2 of Agrilus planipennis. Taxonomy (NCBI): domain Eukaryota; kingdom Metazoa; phylum Arthropoda; class Insecta; order Coleoptera; family Buprestidae; genus Agrilus; species Agrilus planipennis. Next base: position 1,235,235 of record NW_020442468.1, read on the forward strand.
TCCACAGATAATCTTTCATTCTCTGGAGTGACAGTGCACCTATAGGTAACGTGTGTTAATGAGGGTAGAAGTCCACTCCTTGACTTGCCGTATGCAGCAGTGACCTTCGTGTCGGTAAAGCTGAGGTGATATCGGCACAAGGGCGTCCAGTAGATTGTTAAGTCTCTACACATAGCTTACCAATGTAAAGATAAGCACTGGGAACAATGTATGCCTGGTTATTTAGCGGGGGCCTAGGTGTGACAAACATTGATTTTTTCAGGTAGTCTGAATCTTCATCAGGGATACTCCATCGGACACAACTACATCACCAAGTTCGACTAGACCCACTGGTTGCTATGTGTCAATTAATCATCTCTGTTTAAGTTTAACATGGTTTAATCTGGCGGTCCAGAAAATAATTGAAACAAAATCATTTTCTTGTCCAAAACATACCTTTGGGCGCACGATTTGTGTGACCTTACGCACCAGTTGCCACTGCATTCCGTGAAGGGCATACTAGAATGCCTCTGGAGTATCACGTAATATCTGTGATTTTCATCTAATAAATTTTACGTTATCAGCCTATGTTGGGCACACTTCTCATGCTAAAAACATTAACCGACTTGTAATTTTGTCACAAATCATAGCAGGCCGAGATGACTTTTTCATTTTCATTGACTACGGCAACGTTAAATAACAATAAAACATCGATCGAGTGTATACCCGCATGGTGTCCATAAAGCCAAATGGTCCGTGCCATGTTGCGTTCTATTATTACAATTCTAATGGACGTTCTAGCTTCAGGGACCAACGCTATTTTGTTCTTTTATTAGGTGCAGTTTTGGAATTATGGATTGGACGTGGACTTCATGGAATTCCTTAGATTGCGTTTGTTTCTGAAGTGAATGTGAATGGAACTTGTTCTCATTTGAGTGAAGCAACGGATAGTTTTAGATGGCCTTGCCATTTCGATTCTATCTTTAGAGTCTCTTCTTATTTCTCATACTTATTTGGATCAGATTCATCAATTTTTAATTTTCACTGCTTTAACCTTATAACATTTACAATTTGTTTAAATATCTAGATCTTATGTCGAACATTAATTTCTTTTGGACGTAACCGCTTCCATTTGACAGATATTTGTAAATCTGTCTCCTGCCCATGTAAAGTAAAAAAATCAAATGGATTTATTACTTGAGCCATTTGTGTTCTTGCTGTTGTGATTAAAAAAATCGTTAATTGTAATGAGGTTAGATTTGTTAGAGCCAACAATTTTAATGGAAACAGCACTTGTTGGAACCTACGCGCACATTCCGTTGGTTGTGAATTACATCATACGCAAAGGAAAACAACAATAATAAGCGAGATTCCAAGTAAAGATAAACTGCAGAAACTGTAACAATCAAGTTAAAAATGTAATTATAATTTAATAAGGCGAAACCACGCCTAATTTACAGGATAAGTAAGTAACATGTCTGCGTTAATGGAACGGAAAAATTCGTTCAAAACGTACCAGAAAAACCTGCAATAAGTACGCTGCATCTTCGGTTTGGTCTGTAATTTATCGAGATTGCCCTAGGTGTGCTGATGGGAACAAATAAGTTCAAAGTAGTGCTCCATGTCTGACAGCGTTTGTAAAATATACTGACCAAAAGCTTAAACTGTTCTTATTAATTTAACGTTAGTAGAAGTTCCTCTCCTCAGTAAAAACTGTTATTTTAATTTTACAGAAGCATAGGGTCATTGGACTTGGAACTAAGTAAGTCAGCAATAAATGAAATTGATGAGCAAGGTACTTTTTATGATTGTAGGAAATAGCGATACTGAAATCAAAGTGCTGTCTAATATACATCACTTCCGGTTACTCCGGAAATCAGTAGATATTAATTGGTTGAAAAGGTCTCATTAGTTATTGTGATTGTAGTTCATTTCCAGTCATCTCTTAATTAAGGTACTTAATGCTAATAAGCCATGTCAGAATGAACAGCTTTCAACGTTTTCAGTTAGAGTTTGCTGTGATTCTACTTTTTCTAGAATGTTTAGGTACTTCTCTTCTTATAATAGGGTACATAGGGGAAAAGTTGCTAATATTGACAAGTAAATGTCTAGAATGTTATAAAAATACCAAATACAGGTCCCCATCACATTAAAACTACACAAAAACAAAGGTAAACAATGACGCGTGATATGATGCAAATAAACTCGAAACAAAAAAGACTTATTTAGTAAGACAGCTGTCGGACATTGTGTGTCAAATCATCATCATAAGGTCGTCAGTCCTAAGACTGGTTGGACACGTACCTCCACTCTTTCCTATCCTGAGCTAAACTTCGCATTTCCCTAAAACTAGAACAGCCCACATCCTTAACTATTTGCGAACAGTAATCTAATCTAGGTCTACCTCTACCCCTCCTAACTTCTGTTCCTGCCTCTAATATGTCTCTGAGTAGACCTTCATGCCTAAGGTGTCCTACCAACCTATCCCGCCTATTTTTTATTGACTTCCGTAGAGTCCTCTGTTCTCCTATTCTTTCCAATACCTCTTCATTTCTAACCTTTCAACCCACGATATCCTCATCATCCGCCTATAACACCACATTTCGAACGCTTCTAACTTTTTCTTTTCCGCCGCGCCCACTGTCCATGTTTCGCACCCGCACAATGCCGTGCTCCAAACATACACCTGTAACAACCTTTTTCGAATTTCTAAATTAACCGTTCGCGGGCATAGAAGTGACTTCTTTTTATTAAAGGCGACACGACCCTGCGCTATCATCTGCTTTATATCCCTACTACTCCTTCCATCCTGACTTATCTGACTTCCTAGATATCTAAAATCAGCCACTTCTTCTAATTTTTCGTCTCCTATCTTTATATTCGCCCTTTCCCTACTTTCCCTGTCAAATGGAAACTGAAAATTTATATGTTGTAATCTGGCCCACCTTTCATAGTAATATAAGAGTAAGGTGAATGTCTATACATAACGTTAGTATACTAGTGAAAATTTAAAAGATTTAAGGTTTTGGGTCATTTGAACTACTCAACTCACGCACGAAGTAATATTTGAATTTGACCATTGCTTAACATTCGGGAGGACACCGTTTTGATTCCAGGTCCTTCTGCCCTGGTTCAAGTTTCTCTGTGGTTTCTTAGGATCACTCAGGCAAATTCTGGAGCAGTAATATCCTAAAGATAATATCATTCAATCTTAATTTCGTCCATCTCATCTTTCTCACTCATTCATTTCTAAGATTCCTAAGTAGAGACTGAAGAGGGCTTTCCGGCGTACCCTCCGGCGTAGTTCGGAAGTACTACCCTCTCACCAGCACTGGTGTTAACTGGTGAGAATGAAACATCCAAAACTTTTTTTTATGAAACATTCTTACTTTCACATCAATTATAATCCTTGAGTTTTCCTTATAAATTTTTTCCATACTCTCTTTATATTGTCTCTTATTTTAACGAAGAAATGTGGAGTACTGTACTTATTCATTTGCATATTCAAGTATATACATCTGTGTGTATATACCGTAAAGCATTTGTGCAAACTGCTGTTTATGAATGAAATAGTAAGCCACTTCTTGCAACAGCCCATGTACACCGATGCTAGATTTCGTTGGGGAGATCGTTAATAAGTCAGTTCGTGCTCTAGATTTGTACGCCGAGCAAAGCTTTACCTAACTGTCTCTCCCTCTCTTTTATTCTCCGTATCCTTCTCTCTAACGTGTAGTTTATTTCGAAAAGGTTAATGCCACACGAAAGTAACCTATCGGTTTAATTGATGTGAATTCCGTTGGAAATAAATTTCACCCATACATCATAACATACACTATATACTGAATTAGTACATTTATGTTCTTGCGAGCATATTAGGTAAGGACAACCGTGTATAATTGCACATATACAAATCTATTTGTGTTAAAAGGATGAGGGCACTATCATGTGTGACCTATTGAACCTCAGTGAAAGTTAGATACGGGAAAGTTATACACACGGTCAATAAAAGAATTGTATCCACGTTTTGCTCAACTATAAATTCTGCATAAATTTTCGATTAGAGTTTTAATCACGATTGCTTCATTATTCATATCTACTCTTCAAGTAAAAAGCTGTTTTGGAAATGGTCCCAGGGTTATCCTAACCAGCACAAGATGAAAACGTATCTAACAAACTTTAATTTTTTATAAATTTCTCTTATTCTTGCTGTAGTTGCAGAAATTCTGATAAATATACGGTTTGCTAACGAAGGCATTGATCCCAGTAAACTTCATAGAACGCTATTGTTTTACAATTTACATAAAGATACACACCTACGCATTTATTGAAAATGTACTTGGAAAACATAATAAAGTTATGCAGTATGTAGATAAATTAAAAACATGTATAGTAATATTTTATATTATGTTCATAATTTACGCAACTGTTGTTAAGCTAATTCATTAGAATTTACACTGACGTGATGACAGCGATTCCTTACAATAACTGTATAATAAACATTGTATCAATAAATAACAATAACAAAAGTCTATAATCATCATTTTGTTGACCGGTAAATTGTGTTTAAGTTGTAGTGCGATTCCCAAATCCTTTTATTATTGACTATTATTAGTTTCACGGAAAACCAAAACAGCAGAATAAGTCCCAGAATTTTTCCGAAAATCATATGATTCCCTAAGATCATTCTTGAATAAGAAACTTAATAACAAGATTATAAACAACTCTATTTCTTCCCAAAAACTGATAACCTAACCTATCAGGTAAACTATTCCTTCGCAAATTCGTTTCAAAAGAGAGAATCTGTTTTTCCTGCAACAATACCTGAGGACTGATTGGACACGCATTTCACTTATGTTTGAAGCACGGCTCCGTCTGCATGGTTGTGAAACGTGGATAGAAAAAGTTAGACACATTAAAAGTAAAAGCAGGAGTCAATAAGGGGTTAAAGTAGACTTAGATTAGGTTACTGTCCTCAAATAGAAATGTAGTTATCGAGAAATGCCAGAATTGGCTTAAGATTCCATGCTTTTGGACTCAAATCCACATGACCCAATCTAGGTCTTCTTCTCTCCTTCTTTATTCCTATTTCTGCTGCTAGTATGTCTCTAGCTGGCCCTTGCTCCTCATAATATATGCTATCATCGTGTATCCGGTATTCTTGATTCATTTCCGTAGTGTCTTTCGTTCTCGTGGTTTTTCCAATACTTCCTCATTTCTAACCTTTCACTCATACGTAGTATATGACGCTACTTATCTCAAATGCTTTTAACCTTTTATTTTCACCGCGGTCATCATCAACGTTTCGCACCCCCAGAGAGCTGTTCTCCAAACATGCCCTTTCAACAATCATTTTCCCATTTCCCAATAGGCCACTCGCGAGCACAGAAATTATTTCCTTGTTGATAAAAGCGACTCGACTCTACACTTCTTCCATCCTGATTACCTCGCTTTTTAAACTTCTCCTAATTTTTTGTCTCTAACCTTACGTACAGCTTCCTTACATTCCAATATTTATCTTCTAGTTTTATTTATTTTCATTACGTACTACATAGGTACTCTTTCATAGAAGTTTATGTAGATTTTTATTCCTTTAAATAGGTAGGTATAGGTAGGTATCTTTTAATAGCTGATGTTAAGAGTAGTTGGAATCTCGCTTGTACTTAAGCTATCAATTTCACTGCTTCTAACTGTAACTATAGTAAAGTATATGCCTTCCTGAAAGGGGATAGGGCCGTTCGACTTACAACAGCCAGAGCCACATTTCCTCCATTTGATAACTACGCGTGACTGACTGTATTAGGTTGTAGTCGTCGTGGTAACCTTTTGCTTCGATATTCTTGTACAAGATATTGCATATTAGCAATTATCATATCAAAGATACCGAATAATAGCAATGCAAATAGCCCATCACGATTACATTCCTCATGAGGATGTTGCAATAAAAGACCTGGCGTACGGACGATGCTACGAACACACAACCGAATACCACCGTACACATTCAACAACTTTTTTGTTTCTTATTACGGCCCGCAGATAAGGTACCACTTTATGATTAACATAAGATAAAGATGCAAATTTTTAACGGGACCTCAGCTCTAAGGTCACATCGTATTTTGAAAGTGAGGTTATGTAAAAATGTAGAAGCACTAGTCAAGTCCACTTTACCTTCAACCAATTAAGATCGTTTAGAACGTATCCAGAATTAGTGAGGATGATAATTTCACGTGGGTACGTAATCAGTGGCAGCTAATGGTGCATAAGGTCATAGGTCACAGAAAAGGAAAGGATATCAGTTTTCTGTGAAAAGATGACAATAAAAATTCCGAGGCTGATGTAGGTACCAGAAGTCGGTGCCCTCCGATTTTCCATTCTAAGTACTCAAAAATAAGAACTTAAAAATTAATTTTCATCTCTCTTACTTATCTGCAGTGCATTTCTCTTAATTTCATATTTTTAAACGTACTCATATAAAGACAAACCAGTAGTTATTTCTTCATCATTTCATAACAAATGCATAGGGTCGCTTTCCTTATTTCACGGTTAATAAGTCTCAGAGAAACAAAAGCAAAGGATAATTAAACGTCTACAAATACTCAGTAATCCTACGAGATAAATAACACAATACTATTGTATATTATTCAGACTAATGTCCTTCCTGCCAGAGGGCCCAAACTTCTTCTCGCGCCTCCTTGTAGGCTTAGTTTCTGTTGTTATTATCTGGTTACAACTCTGTTATGTTACTGGAGCCTATTGAGAATTTGTGTTACTTCCTGGTGGAGCTCGTGCTCATGAAACCGCTGCACAGTGAAGTCGAATGACAGAGGTGTGATATTTCAGACTCATACCTATATGAGAACTGTTCCTTTTGAGTGGATTTTACCTATCAGAACCGGCTTCCTTCAAATAACAAGAAACTATTGACAGACTAATCATTATTGCTTTAACTTTGATGGTAAAAGTGATAATAATAAGTCCATTTAATATGATAATTTATAACAAATTCATTTAGAATACCTAGTGTATCTAGAATTTACAAAGAAATAAAGATTGGATGATTGTCTTCAAGAACACTTTTCCACGTTTCTTGATTCCTAACAGATTCCGCAATGAATAATGTATAACAAGTCCAAAAGCGAACAGGTATTTCCCAAAGTGTTTCTATTTTTAATGGAACTTACCTGAAATCTCTCTACATCAAAAATAAATGTTTCTACTTCTTCAACTCGTTGTTGAACAACATTATGTAAATGTTGTAGCTTAAAATCTCAAGTAAACAAACTAAATGTATATTTTTCCATTCGATTAAGTTGTTTTCAAATAGTTCCTGAATAACCACTCGTTGTTACTTAATATTAATATCTGCTGATGGAAGAGCCGTGGTTTCTCAACCAGTGGTAGGGTCGTTTAAGTTGAGCATATTTCGTTGCTTTAGTACAGGTAAGTACAAGAACCATACGCGCTTCGTGGTGTCCGCCCCAAGTCAACACGCCGGCCGTCAGTTTAAAACTCAAAATGTCAGTTACAAAACACTTCATCAAACGTTTTTACCGGCCCATGTTGTCCGGATGGAGTGTGCTGTATGTCTACAACAGCAGCATGCATTCCTATGCAAAGTGTTCTTTTCAGCCACGCCTCGCATCCTGACTGACAGAGCCAATTAAAATAAATATCAATGTCACATTCACCAGCTTTTCCTTCCACATTTATTAAAGCATGAGCTTCACCACCGCATCGACACGAAGACATGCCGTCTATAGACTCTCTTTCCGCAATGAAAATTCTCAGGAAATCCTGAAATTATTTATTCCTGGACATCCATACTTTGGTTTTCAGGAATTTCTTAAAGCCACATTGGAGATCATTGAAGATATCGGAAAATCCTTATGGTAGACTAGGTACAATGTTCTTAAAACTTTAGTTATTAGGAATTACACATTATAGTTAATTTAAAGAAAACAACATTCTCATCACTTATTTCACGTTTATAGCCCCCCAAATCTATATCTGAAAGTCCTGAGGGTCCATTCATGGAAATCGTGGTTTACGTGACACGTCTGTTCCAGTTGTGTCTGGTCGCTTACAATTCTATCCATAATTAGCAGTTTTTGGGTCAACTTTTTTATCTTAATTTCTTTCTCACTGGAGTTAAGAGTTTCTTCTTCTACGATTGCTACAGTATTGTCTGAAGGTCAAATTATAAAGTGACAGCAAATTGCAATCTATTACATATGTTGACTGATTGATCAATTGCGCCATTGATTTTTGTCAATTGTATCACCCTAATCGATGGATTGTTGGAAGAATCACAAAAAGAAGTTCACTTTTTAGTGAGCAATCACGATATCATCCCACGAGAGGCGAATGTCGATCATAAATAGTACCTCCAAGTTCGGGAGCGTGTAATGCAAATCGCAGATGTTGTTTTGCATTTAGTTACATGAAAAAGTTACATGTCAAACCATTCGTTAACGCCTATATGACATCGACTAATCTCTGTTAGGCGCATTCCGCGTAGGTCTCTTCAAAACGCACGACAGCATCACAACAGGTAACCGAAACAATCGCAGTAAGAATGACAACTTCCAGACACACCTTCAGTTAGAGACATTTCCACGTGGTGATGTCTGTTTCCACGTTTTTTGATATAAAATGAATTCTAATCTCAAATTTACAAAAGGCATTTGGAAAACAAGATATATCGCATATGAATATTGGTTAAGATTGATTACTGATCCTTTCATAAAGAGGATTGACGAATTTAAATTGTAACATCTGAAATTATCGTCAAAACGTCAAGAATTCACCGCTGCTATGACTTCATGGTCAGTAGTTGGGTACAAGCAATTGGTACAAATGAACTACATAAGCGAAATAATGCAGCAAAAGAAGTTCCGAAGTACATAAGTATCTCAATTTCCCGATCTCAGCAGATGTCATTGCGGACAGTTGTAATTTTTGGTGCATTTGAACTACTTAATTCATCCATAAACTACTTTTTAACAATTTTAGGGATGTATCAGTCCTCTTTTTTGTTCTATTAAGCAAATATTTGATGACAGATAATTGTAAATCGAATTAATGTTCAGAAAATGTCATCTTTCCAAAAGTTTCCCCTCTTCCGAGAGAAACGAGCACAAAAATTACTAGCGTTCAAAGGTCATTCACCCTATTGTGGTGTATCAATTAGGGGTGGGTTCTTCCTTGTTTAAACGTAAAGAAATGAGTACGTGATGGTAAAAAGAAAGCGAAAGATGATGAGTTCCCATTTACAGTTAGCTAATGCTCCATTCTTGAGAAAGAAGCACCTGTTTCGTCCGTATTTTCTAGGACGTAAGCAGTAGATAGCGCGGAACGGGTGATTATGTGAACGAGCCATCAGCTGAAGAGAAACGTACACATGTGAGACGTGTGTCATTAGTTTTGGTACTTGGAGAGTTTGTTGGTTCATTAGCGATCCGAAATCATCTGACATAAATCTCGTATCAGGCAATCTTTAATTGTTCATGCCATTGTCATTTTTCCCACGCTTGCATCATAACATTCAGATTATAATTATTGTTATCTGTTATTATTATTGTGAGGCCACCCATAGTGAAAATACTTGCTAAATGTCAACCTGTTAAAAGACAAAGTGCAGGCAATAAATATGCCTAATGCTCGACAATTTTTACTCACTGACTAAATGTCTCTTGCCTAATTATTCGAATGAGTTAAACAAGTTTCTAAGTCACGCCTTTTTATAATGGAACTTTCTGAAAAAATATTGTATGGTATATCTCATCATGAGAATTCGTTTTTGAATGGTCTGCAAGTAGAATGCAGAGGGGTTAAACATACTTATTGTTCATGTCTTCCTTCCTTCCTGCTTCATTTAACTGCATAAAAATCCAGACAGGTTTCTGTAAACCCATTGAAAGGGACTCTCCTAACATATCAATTCAGGAATTTCTTATTTAAATGACAATAGATTTACTTATCGTATGTTTGAAATCTAAATTTTCGTTGAAAAACTCGAGTAGAATTTATTTTTGGGAACCGATTGAGTCCCGATTGGATTTTCCCAAATTCAAATGGGATCCCAAATGGGATACCCAAACGGTTCCCTATTGGAAATGTAACGCTTTCCTCACCTGGAACCCGGTAGGGAAAGCCCTAATTGAAAAATTTGGGGAAATTCCAAATGAATTTTGTCTAACCTCAAATTTTCTTCTTCATGTATTAAAGATAACTCCCGATTTTTTTCACGAAATCTTCTGACACGTAAACGTGTTCACGACGTCCTTCTTGCGATGAATAATTTGTTGGTATAGTACATAAATAAGTTGTTGAGAATATCGATGTTGATATACGAAAAAAAAAAGGGGTATGTCTAAATTGTTTTGTAAACTACTAGTAGTTATACTGGTCACGAACGCACGCTACCCCCACTTGCTATTCAAAATGTTTTCTTGGGTTACAATAAAAATAAGTCTAAGATATAGTTAGGGAAATTCCGATTGGGACGCAATAAATACTTTCCAATAAATGGCTAACTGTTACATGAAAGTATAAAAATAATTATTAATAGGATACAGTAAATAAAACAACTATTTATTATTTATACATTAAATTGGGCAAAGTTTGGGATTGCCCTAAAATACGCAGATCAAAATTCATTGGGTATAGGTGG
>NW_020442468.1:1247097-1255239 GCF_000699045.2 Agrilus planipennis
TTCTGTCGGAGCTGCCTGCGACGCGCTGATGAGATCCAAAAAGATCGAAATCGCGATCCGCGTCTGGCAGTTTCGACAGAATACAGACCACTTCGAATTATTTTATTCCACCATACATTATGATAAAAGAATCTTTCCAGAACTTATAACGAACGTTCTATGACTGTGTAAAAAGTTATTTACTGTCAAACGAAGGATAGTGGATTGAAGACAGAAGATATAAATTGTGCGAAAACGAGAAGCCCAAACGGTGACATAAATTAATACGTAGTGAGATAAATAATAACATGCAAATGAACTAAAAGAATTATAATGAATAAAATAGAACAAAACGAAGCAAAACAACCTGAATGTCTCTATATTCTATAATGAACAATATTTAGGCAGATGAGAATAAAATTTAATCATCATAATCATAAGATCGTCAGTCCTTAGACTGGTTGGACACGCATCTCCACCCCTTCCTATCCTGAGCTAGTCTTCGCATTTCCCTAAAACTTGAACAGCCCATATTCTTAACTATTTGCGAACAGTAATCTAATCTAAGTCTACCTCTACCCCTCCTAACTCCTACTTCTGCTTCTAATATGTCTCTGACTAGCCCTTCATGCCTGAGAAGGTGTCCTACTAACCTATCTCCCCTATTTCTCATTGACTTCCATAAAGTCCTCTGTTCTCCTATTCTTTCTAATACCTCTTCATTTCTAACCTTCTCTATCCACGGTATCCTCATCATTCATCTATAACACCTCGCTTCCAACGCTTCTAACCTTTTCTTTTCCGCAGCGCCTAACGTCCATGTTCAACACCGTGGTAAATTTCGAAAACAGTAGTTTTAAGACACACTGGTGAGCTTTCGATAAATATATGTTATTTTCTCTGTCAGACACCCTTTTTATAATGTGCTTGTAGCTGTGCATTACACAATAATCTATTTTTATAATTATAGTCATCATGAACAACTTCCATAGAAGCTAAGTCTACCTAATTTGGACTGAATGTTCACACTTTCTCGCTTCATGTTTTATTTATTAACGACATTATATGTGAACTCGGTACAAGTGTTGTGTCTAAAATCATAATTATTGTTACAAGAGCATGTGGAATGCTATAAGGATAGATAATGTTGAATTGTTTTCAACAGTAGGTAGTTGGTATAAACGCCTTATTTCGTAAGAATTTGTTCATTATGGATAATGAAAACTTATGATACATAATTAACGATAATTCCTTGTTTAGACAAAAAATTATAAAGAATAATTGTATTATTGTTTTTATCTCTTATGACCTGTCCACGGGTTTATTGCTTTTATTACATTCACCTGTTCTCTTTAAAGTAAGTGATACATAGGAGAAATTATTGTGGGGTCTTCAAATTATAGAAATTTTCTGTAGAAAATATGTACATACATCCCCATACAAATCTCTGTTTATTGTAAGTTTCAGCACCATCTGTGGTAGGGAGGTTATGGGTTAGAACAAGAGGGTAATGACCGATCTCATAACCTAAATACTTCGGTACTCACTTAGACCATGGATTCATGATGGGCGCTCTTTTTAGAGTAGACGCTTTGGTAATTTAGAAAATTTATACAAAATATTGTACTTCGAAAGGATCTTCTCAAAAATTTTATCGTAAAGCTATCGGGAAGTAGATTATCTGAAATTTTCGGCGTTTTTCTCATATTTGACATTTTATCTGCCCACCAAGGCTTTACCATGGATGATTACGTAGCAGTTGGTAGAACATTATTGAGGTGAAACACAATAAATACGTGGATGAGGATAATAAGTGGATAAGGTATAAATCTTAAGAAGATAAGGTGTGTGTTGCGCAATATAATCCAGTATACTGGCCAGTGCTGATGTGTCATGAATCGACGCCATATTGTACTGGTGTGCCACCATATTGTACTGGTGAGACAAGAGTCACGTAGTAGTATTTCAAACGGGCGTGTGTGAATACGACTTTGAGGAATTTTTTATTGCAAGAAACTTTACTAAAACTTTTGGAGCAAAATTGTCGTAAACGAGCACAAACTCTATTCTCAATATGGCGCCAATTTGACGTCAACGTACTGCCCAGTATATTTCGAAACGAATCAGTATGACGTCGATTCATGACGTCGTCAGCAGTGGCCAGTATGCTGGGTTATATTTCGGAACACACCTAAGATAAGGAGAGACTTCGGTTACGACATAGAATAGTTACTACCTGCTTTCATACAAAGGTGGTAAAAGAAAAGAAATTGTTAAAATGTTTTTGTGAGGGTCCCTATTTTATGGAGGCCCTGATGGGCACCAGTCCCAAATAGCCTGTTAGCTTTGGTTAGGCTTTAATTTATATCACATTTGGTTAATCCTCTAAAGCCACATAATTTAAAAACTCAGTTGCTGCAGTTAAAATAGTGATAAAGGGTTAACTTACGAGCATGTCCATTAGCTTTCTGATAAACCCCATTGTGACTGGCATGGCTGGCATGTCCATTCTGAGGTAATCCAAAACCATTATGATTGTGGCTACTGGCTTGACCATTGGATAATCCGAGATTTTTCGGATGATTAACGCCACTATGATGAGCGTGCTGGCCGTTACCACGTAAAATTGTCTGATGCATGTTTTTCAGTTTTAGAGAAAACGCACTTCACTTACACTGCAGTTTAAAATTACCTATACAAGAAATACTAAATCACTTATGTTCAATTGTCCCGACTCCCATTATTAATATTGGTCGTTTAGTCAGCTGAAACAAAAGAAACTCCAATTAACCAGGCAATTGTCTTGTTTAAATCAACTTAAACATTAACTGATTTCGTTAATAGTTAATAACTTTGTGTAGAAGAGAAATTTTGGAAGATCAGAGTTTAGCAACAAGACTGCATTCGTGAATTTATTTTCAGAATGTGATATCTTCATGTGACCAAGGAATATTTATTTATAAAGACTTCCGTGTAGCCGTGTGTATGCACAAATTTTTAGTTCTTGTTATCGTCATGTTTAAATCTAACAAAAGATCTTACAAGAGCCGTGTAAACAGGTTAATACTTTTTGCGAACAAATCTACAAGGTTCATATCATTATCACTTAACAATTTCGTAACAAGCAATTTCGCTCGCTACCTTTGCGATCGAGCTGCACGTTCGTTGTACACTTTTTTGCATAAAAATGCAGTTTAACTGTAAATGGAAATTCAGTGGTGTTTGCTGTAATGGTTCAGTATGTCGAGGACGCAGTCTTTACGATATAATCGGTTATTCTGAGGGATTGGTGGTGATTTGGTTAGAAAATAAATCATAATAGAACAATTACATTTCTTACAAACTAATAGAAATAAGTCATTAGTTTCTAATCATATTTTGCACTAAATGATACAAACTCGACCGAACATTGCACTCTTTGTCAATGGCAATTTGATGTTGAAAAGTTGGTACCCTACTTATAATTGACGTGCCTGACCTTTCGCACAAGGCGGTATCAACTGGTGAACTTCTGACTTGATTCTTTTGATTTTGTCACCTGTTTTATTGATATGGCAGCTTACACTTGGCTGAGTGATTTTGAGCTTTTTGCCCATAGACCACAACGGTTTGTGTATCCTCCGATATATCGTCAGCAGGTTCAATTTTTCAGTCTAATTAGCAAACTGTTTTTGGAAGAATGTTTGGATAAGGGAACTCACTTAGGTCTTCAACATTTTGGTCATTGATGTCCCATTGTTTTATATGAAAAATGATTACAAACTAATAAACTGTTTGACATTGAAATCGTCCATTTGAACCCAAAATCTTTATCTTTTGTGCGTTCATACTCTCTGACTATTTCTAGGCTTGAATTTTGTACCCAATGACAGGTTAACTTTACAAAAGGTCATTAACCGTTCTAAGAAAATACAGAATTTTATAGAGATTACAGAAATATATAAAACTTTTTTTAAATGTCTTGTTGACTGCAATGAACAAGTTAGTCGATATCTTCCTTTACGCCAACGTAATTGAATATCAATGTATCATAAGAATCTTCAATCATTATTGGATTGATTTAATGAATTTCTCGGTAAAGATCCTCCACTTTCAATGAACAAGGTAGTTGATATCTTCCTTTACTTTAACATAATTAAATATTAATGGATCACAAGTATCTTCAATCGTTATTGGACTGAACTAAAAGATCCTTTATTTTCAATGAACATTATAGTTTATATCTTCCTTTACTCTAATATAGTTGAATATCAATGGGTCACAAGTATCTTCAATCGTTATTGGATTGAACTACTGAATTTCACAGTGAAGATCCTCTCCTTCAAGAATCTTAGTAGTGTAAATTCATCATATTTTACCATAAATAATGTATAATAGTTCACTGTCTTTGAGTAACATTTTTGATAACAGACTGATCTTCAATATTCTAGTATATTTGAACTAGTATTTGACCAAAATGAGTTAGATTAGGTTATAAAAGGTCGACGACCTTATACAATATTCATTACAGTTACAGAAACCCGTAAATCTAGGCAACATTTAAGTACGTCCATAATTTCGAATTAGTGCAGAACTACGATGTACTCGGACATAAAACGAACTAATGAAAAAACAGGGAGAGAGGATACAAAATAATGCGTAATCCGTCTTTGTTTTTTGTAGTCGTCATGGTCTGTTTATTTCAGACGATACGTTTTGTGTTGCCTTCCTCTTTCTACGTCTCTTTGTACGATGTTTCCCATCGATTCCAGGTCACCGGATGACCGGGCCAAAAAGCACGAAACCGAAATCCGGATTTCCGTTAGCTCATAACGTGTGACAAATGCATACAGTTCGCCGAAATGTAACAGTAATTAAAGCGTGCATTAACGGCAACGTCAGTAAGTGTGCTTTTCTTTTCGGAAAAACAAAGAACGAACAAACAAATGACAGAATTCCGCTACACCATTCCATACATAACCTCATTCAGGAACAAATTATTCAATGTATTATCTACGTATTTTATACAAAACTCCAAATCGGTAGTGAAATGTTTGGAAGGTGTTCGTAAGAAAGGAAGAGCCATTAGAGCGACCGGAACTTAATTAAGCACGGCCTCCTTCAATTCGAATCTCGAATTAAATGACGTGCGAAGAGATCGCGGTTGGCGATGTCGGTGATGAAGCATTGTTCTCTGTCGCCACCACCGCGTCGATCGCTCGACGATCGGACGGGCGGACCGCTTGATGGATGATGAGGACGATGTCGGTTAGGAAGAAAGTGAACAGTTCACTTCGTGACCGAACGAAAGTGAAAGGATTTACGGGGTGAATGAATGAAAATTCACAACGCGGTCCATTTGATTGGGTCAGTGTGATAAACAATGGTACAGACTCGGTAGAGTACGTTGAACTTTTTTCATTCGATTTATTATCGAAGCAGGTTTATTAAAATAGAAGAAGGAAACAAAAGAGTACTGTTCGTTTCAAGAAGTTGGAGATATGCCCTTTCCCTTTATTAGGATGCGCCGTAGCATAATTCCAAATTCAATCATATTTGTCTGCGGAGTTCATTTCTCCACCGATCATCGAGCGAGAACTAGACAAAAGTGTACAGTACCATTTGCAAAATTATTTAAACTGCCTCGTTAAAATTNCTACAGATATTCGAGTAGAATTTATTTTTGGGAACCGGTTCGGTCCCGATTGGATTTTCCCAAATTCAAATGGGGTTCCAAATGGGATACCCGAACGGTTCCCTATTGGAAATGTAACGCTTTCCCCACCTGGGACCCGGTAGGGAAAGCCCTAATTGAAAAATTTGGGGAAATTCCAAATGAATTTTGTCTAACCTCAAATTTTCTTCTTCATGTATTAAAGATAACTCCCGATTTTTTTCACGAAATCTTCTGACACGTAAACGTGTTCACGACGTCCTTCTTGCGATGAATAATTTGTTGGTATAGTACATAAATAAGTTGTTGAGAATATCGATGTTGATATACGAAAAAAAAAAGGGGTATGTCTAAATTGTTTTGTAAACTACTAGTAGTTATACTGGTCACGAACGCACGCTACCCCCACTTGCTATTCAAAATGTTTTCTTGGGTTACAATAAAAATAAGTCTAAGATATAGTTAGGGAAATTCCGATTGGGACGCAATAAATACTTTCCAATAAATGGCTAACTGTTACATGAAAGTATAAAAATAATTATTAATAGGATACAGTAAATAAAACAACTATTTATTATTTATACATTAAATTGGGCAAAGNTTTTAAGAAATTGCTAAACATTTTCGTCTAGTACTGTACAGTTCTAGCCGATCTCTTAAGGCCGCCCATAGAGAGCTCTGCTCGTTCAAGCTTGTTCCGACTATTTCTGTCTTGCTCACGCCTACTGTGTATTCTTTCTACTTTCGCGCATATTTCTTCAAGGTCACAACTCAAACAAATTCAAATGGGTTCTATTTAGAAGTACAGATGACGTTATGACATGTGAAAATTGTTTTGACACAAACAATAATGAAATAGATGTAATCTGTATAAAACCTTATTCCATCCAAACACCATCTACGTCAGCATTTACTTGTGGTACTGTTACATCCTTAACATCAAGCTTCGGCAAGACACTATATGTATCGTCAACATTTTATTATTGATGTCAAATTACTTGCCAGAATATCTACTTTTTTTAAAATGCATGAAAAGGACTCTTCTCTAAAGCGTCACCGCGCATTTTAACTGGGATTCTCAGCTTGAAAACCCTATACTCCGTGAAATTGTTCTTAAATTTTATGGGATATTAGCTGGATCGATCATAAAACCGACTTTTCTGATTTATTGCGAAAATGCGACCCTGTTATTAATAGAAGAACTGTTTGTATTACGTATACAGTGGTACCTCGAGATACGAGTGCCCTAACATACGAGTTATTTGAGATACGAGCTATAGAGCGAGTGAAGTTTTGTTTTGAAATACGAGGTTTTTGGCCCNTAATTATTCTTTAATAATATTGTAGTTGGGAAGTGCAGTTTGGGCAAAGTTTGGGATTGCCCTAAAATACGCAGATCAAAATTCATTGGGTAATATAGGTGGAAAATGCCCAATTTGGGCAAATCCAACAATCAGCAATAGAGACCCAATTGGAGTTGGGGAATTAACAAAATAAATTCTACTGGGGAAGTGCAAATGCGTGAATATGATTTGTGATGTTAATGAGCGACTGAATTCTACTGTATTTCTCTCGGAAGGAATCCCTTTTTATTTAAACGAATTTTAAGTGGCTACCAACAAAACGCTCGTTTTTATTCAGTCTATAGAATGCATACGTGTAGATAGAATAAGCCTTTCTTCTCTTCGCATAATCCGTTGCTACACTTCCGAGACAGCTATCCGCTATTCCGAGATTTATTACTTGCATACAAGCACAATATTATAAGAAACAACACAGGAAATAATTTGCAACTAACAGCATTTAATATCCCGTTTTCAGGTGCGCATCGTTTTGTCTTTTGAGAAGGCTGGAAAACTTACGTAATTTCCAGTGAATTTGTTCTCACAGACACTGCTGAAACTCAAAACGCGTTTTTAATTCGCAGGGATTTTAGTGTTGCGAAATTCTAGTCGTGTTTTTTACAATAACTGTTTTCTTTGCAAGATTTAATGTGTACCTATTTCATAATAGCTTAACCGGTTTATGAATTACACCACTACCATTAAGTTACACTTCTCTGGAATTTTATATTAGACAAGTAAAACCACAAGGTTCTTTCGAACAGGTTTTGGAATATTTTTTTAAATCTATTTATTTTTCACCCTTTAATTACTGTATGTCGATGGGGTGCATACAGACCAGTAGGAGAGGGCATTGACTACAGAAACGCCAACAGTTATGGCTGCGGCTACTCGTTAAACCCAATTAATAAGGGTACTATACATTATAGAAAATACGACAAATCGCGCTGTAAACGCCATCTTTAGTACAGTGCTAAATTTTAGGATTACGTATGCTTCAGTAAAGTCCATTTAAATATGTGGATATCTACTTGCTGAAACGAATCCCGGCGTAGCTAACCTCAACGTGGTAGGCACGTTACCATAATCGAATAAAATAATTCGAAGTGGTCTGTATTCTGTCGAAACTGCCAGACGCGGATCGCGATTTCGATCTTTTTGGATCTC
>NW_020442468.1:1260863-1302965 GCF_000699045.2 Agrilus planipennis
CGTTAAGTTAATTCACTTGTTAAATAATAACAAGTGAATTAACTTAACGTTCTACATACCTATGAAACTTTTGCTTTGTTTTCTATTGTTAATTTATATACATTTTTGTTTTAAGAAATTGCTAAACATTTTCGTCTAGTACTGTACAGTTCTAGCCGATCTCTTAAGGCCGCCCATAGAGAGCTCTGCTCGTTCAAGCTTGTTCCGACTATTTCTGTCTTGCTCACGCCTACTGTGTATTCTTTCTACTTTCGCGCATATTTCTTCAAGGTCACAACTCAAACAAATTCAAATGGGTTCTATTTAGAAGTACAGATGACGTTATGACATGTGAAAATTGTTTTGACACAAACAATAATGAAATAGATGTAATCTGTATAAAACCTTATTCCATCCAAACACCATCTACGTCAGCATTTACTTGTGGTACTGTTACATCCTTAACATCAAGCTTCGGCAAGACACTATATGTATCGTCAACATTTTATTATTGATGTCAAATTACTTGCCAGAATATCTACTTTTTTTAAAATGCATGAAAAGGACTCTTCTCTAAAGCGTCACCGCGCATTTTAACTGGGATTCTCAGCTTGAAAACCCTATACTCCGTGAAATTGTTCTTGTTAAATTTTATGGGATATTAGCTGGATCGATCATAAAACCGACTTTTCTGATTTATTGCGAAAATGCGACCCTGTTAATAGAAGAACTGTTTGTATTACGTATACAGTGGTACCTCGAGATACGAGTGCCCTAACATACGAGTTATTTGAGATACGAGCTATAGAGCGAGTGAAGTTTTGTTTTGAAATACGAGGTTTTTGGCCCTTCTGTTAAGAAATATCCACAGGAAAACAACCTACCCATGCAAGCCTTTCTAGTCCTCGACAATCTCCTGCTCATCAGCCGAACCTCGAAGACGACATCCTCGAAGAGTTCAAGTTTATAAAGGTTTTTTATCTACCACCAAACACCATTCCTATCCTGCAGCCCATGGATCAGCAGGTGATTCCTAATTTTAAAAAGCTGTACACTAAGCACTTCTTCCGGCGCTGCTTTGAGGTGACAGAGAACACAAACCTCACCCTTCGAGGGTAGTGGAAGGACCACTTTAACATCGTGATATGCTTCAGAATTATTGATCAGGACTGACTTGAGTGTTAGAACGAGGACCTTGACCTCTGCATGGAAGAAGGTGTGGCCTGAGTCTGTAGCCGAAAGGACCTTCGAAGGATTTGAATTCGAAGTGCCAGTGGAGTGTCTCTCGGAAAATCTATGGGCCTGGTGATGGATGAGAGAGACGTGAACGAGTTCGTCGAGGAAAACTCTCAGGAACTGACGACCGAGGAATTAGAAGAGTTACAGTCGCAGCTGCATTCGGGGGTTCTGCAAGAAATTGGTTTCGAGGAAGAGCGAGAGGTGGAGGGGGTTATCTCTACAAGTGAGATAAAAGAGATCTTGGGAAAGTGTCTTATCCAAGAACGCATAACAAAAACAATTGGGGGTAGCACTTTTGTGGCTGGAACGGATTAATGGCATTTCAATTAATTGCAATTGGAAAAATTGCTTTGAGATACGAGCAAGGTTACGGAACGAATTAAACTCGTATCTCGAGATATTACTGTATTATTATATACATAATATGTTCGCATACTAAATCACGAGCCTGATTAGTATATAACAATGTAGAAACACTAAAAACATTCTAATGGTTTACAGAAGACATGAATCTGTTTGTTCTTACAATATCTGTAAAGATTAAAGTGAATGTCACGAATTAAACCATCAAAACTTTTCATGGATCGAACAAGTTCATCCTGAATGAGAAAAATTGGAAGTTCTCCAAAAAGTGGTCCGCAAAATCAATTCGTTTTTATCGTAATTGAAAGAGAAACGTTTAAATTCCATAAAATACTATACCATTTTCGACGGCCTACATTTCATTTAAGTACATTAAAAGAATTGAAATTGTATTTTGCAGTTTAAATAACCATAAATATAGGTCAAATAAACGTAAAGACTGCATGAAATACTTTAATAAAATTTCCCACATGTAAGTAGGTAGGCACCTATTTGCTGTTACTAAACTACTAAACTAAAATACCAAATTTTTAACTTTCAAAGAGGTATCTTAGTCAGGGTTCGTCGCTTGCTGTAGCATTGAAATCTATTCAACATATTGCACAAATGTGCTAATAATTTTAAGAATAAATGCTTAGCATCACAAATTTATTCTAGATGATGATAAGGTACAATGTTTCATATTTGAACAACTCCTTTGAAACTTTATGAAAATAATTTCTGAAGGATTTTGTTTGCAAAAAATTAACATGTTTTGTGAAAGGTTACGATAAATGTCAATTGCCACTTGTGTAGCTAAAACTAGGTATTACTATAAGTAAACTGATGGGTTTTTGTGTTACAGTTTCCTTTATGTTATAATACGTACTAATTTGTTTAATAAAATAGGTATAAACCAAAAAGAATAATTCGATTATTTTACCGTCAATACACTACACTATTTTGTTAAGTATCTTTGTCTTTTGGAAAAACTTGTCCAGTGTCAATACTTGGTCGCTACTATAAATATCTTTAGAGTAATTTGGTATTGAATTCTTCTTTTTCGTTCAACTCAAAATTGACCTAGATATCCTACCAAGTTGAAAACAAGCATGAGGAAGAATAAAAAGTAAGAACTTGTTTAATATTAATTTAATGGATTTCGGAAATGACGTTGAATATTAATTTTACTATTAGACTATAAACGATAGAAATAATAGCGCCCAATAAATCAGAAAATCAATTATATAATTATTATTCCTTCGTGCTCTTACTTGACATTGAAAGCGATGAACAATAACCATTGTAAACTATCAGACTGTAAGTGACTACATAGGCACTATGAGTAAAAGCCATTGTGTTATTGATTTATTACATTCTTCGACTTGTGCTGAAAAACAATAAAAAATGTTTTATACTATGTTCATTGACAACTATATTGTGCGTAAGTCCTTGATTGCTCCTAGTTATACGTCCTGAGATAATGGAGGAAAAGTAAAAGAACCAGGAAAATATGACAAAACGAGCACTAACCGCTAATTTCAGTTGTGCTATGAGACCAAAAATATTAGCTTTGGTTTGGTTAGCGAATTAGTTACGTCATTTTCCGTAAAATGTAATCAAATTTTATGCGTAATGGGAAAGAAAGAACAAAGCATCTACAAAAGTTTCCTTGTTTACCACCGAAAATTGCGGTTTTGTTGAAATAAGTTTTAAACTACCTATTTAGGTATTATCTTAAAGAAAAAAAGAAATTTTAACATCATGAATACATAATATAAGAGTTACGATTAGGGCTGAATGAGCATAGTCTAAATGAACTGTTAGGTCCAGAAGTTTCTTGAGAAACTGCGACTGGCATCTTCAGTGGTACCACGTTGACAACCTAGACGAAGGTTGTACCTCGAAGTATTGGCAACTTTTGACACAATTCCAGATATAACCTTCGCACAGGTTATCAACGCAATACCACTGAAGATACCAGCCGCAGTTGACCATGAAACACCTAGACTTAACATTCATTTAGACCATGTCCCTTCAGTACTAGAATATTATCGACGCAGAATTTGCCCAAATGATTCAAGAAAAAAATTACTATAACTAGGAATAAGGCAGGTGGACCCGGAATCAGTCTGGTGTCCTCCCAAACCTCATTTTACCAAACAGAGATACTTGCTGCTAATTACAACAGTTTATAATGGATGATAAAGTCTCACAAAGGTACCTACTTGACCCATATCCTTGACCGTCCGCTGAATTTAGATGATTTTCAGAATAAAACTTAAATATCTGCAAGTAACAATTTAATTCATTAATAAATAACATGACAGATGGTTTAGTAGAACGTTCGTTAAGTTTCTGTTTTCATGGACAACACGAATATTACATCCATCAATAAAGAATTTTAATTGCTCGCCGCATTATTTCAGGATGAAACTGGAGATTATTTAATTGATGGGAATTTATGACCTGCATTTAAGAGAAGTTGCGATGATAAGTGATTCGATTCAATTCGTTTTTGATTGAAATACAAGCCTACTTTATCAACTAGATCAGCAACTCTGAAGCCAAAGAAACGAGAAGTACCTATAACTAGATTTGCAATATGTTCTGTTGGTGATAAGACTAATTGCTGTAAGACGATTTATTTCATATCTGACTGATTTGTGTTAATAAATGAGGTTTTTATGACGACAAATTTCAACATTTGTTTTTATAGAATTGTGGATTTTGTGTAACGGGGTCAAAGTGGCTACTTCTAACAAGGGAATGATTATAGAGTATAAACTACTATAGAATTACATTCATGTCATTGTGGACAGCATGAGGTTATCAAAACATTTGCCATGTTCTTTTTTAAGAAAGTAAAATAAAAATTTATATTTTACACACATTTGCATGAATTTTATAATATTTACAAACAAACTAAACATAACAACAACGTATCTAAACGTGTAGATGTCCTTGGACTGTAATCCATAATTGTCAGGCAATTTAGAAACGGTTTTAAGGTAAATTTGCACACAATTAAGTAACGCTTTTTCCATCGTTTATAACAAAAGCAATTATAGAATAAAACAAAAAACACGAATCATTAATTTACGTGACTTTTCTGTCAAGGTTTATCAATTAAATGTTAAAATTTCTACTATTTAAATAACAAAAACGTTTTTACTATAATTTTGTGGACTCTAGAGCTAATAAGAAACTTGTTTATTAACTGGAACAAATTGATATTATGCTAGACCTAGACCATACTAAAACTATGCA
This sequence comes from Agrilus planipennis, assembly GCF_000699045.2. Lineage (NCBI taxonomy): Eukaryota > Metazoa > Arthropoda > Insecta > Coleoptera > Buprestidae > Agrilus > Agrilus planipennis. The sequence goes on from NW_020442468.1 coordinate 1,265,694, forward strand.
TGCAATTTAATGCTATTTAAATTTGAGGGACACGACAATTCAACTCCATAAGCAGCGTGTTCTTAATCAAAAAAGAAACAGATAAAACAATTACTTCACTCAACAGGTGATGTTAATAAATTTACTCATTTCAATGTACAATACAATCTTTGAGTCACCACCATATGTTGTTTATATAGCAATCAACAACAACAATTAGTACCATTTATAGAAATATGATATTGTTAGTAACCCAATTATTATAATAATAACCAGATTGCTGAGAGTTTCATCACCATGAGGTCGTCAGTCTTAAGACAGGTTAGACACGTATCCCCACTTTTCCTATTCCCTAAAACTATAACGTCTCATGCCATTAACTATTTGCGAACAGTTACATAATCTAGGTCTACCTGTGCTCTTCTTAATTCCTGTCTTCCTCGACCTTCATGCATGCGAAGGTGTCTTACCAACCTATCTCGCCTAATTCTTATTGATTTCCATGACCATTACCTCTGTTCTCCTATTCTTTCTAATATCTCCTCCTTTCTAACCTTCTCTATCCATGGTATCCTCATAATTCACCGAGAGTTTAGAAGAAATTATTTTTTTAAGGTAGCTAAGTAATTTCATCATCATCATCATCATCATAAGGTCGTCAGTCCTAAGACTAGTTGGACACGCACCTCCACTCTACCCTATTCTGAGCTAATCTTCGTGTTTCCCTAGAACTAGAACAACCCACATCCTTAACTATTTGCGAACAGCAATCTAACTAAGTCTATCTCCCGTTTCTGTCTCTAATACCTCTGACTAGACCTTCATGCCTGAGAAGGCATTCTCCTATTTTTTCTAATACCTCTTCATTTCTAACCTTTGTCTGTAACACCTCATTTCGAAATTCTTCGAGTTTCTAACCTTTTCTTTTCCGCCGCGCCTTCCGTCCATGTTTAGCACCCGTACAGCGCCGCGCTCCAAACATACATCTTTAACAATCTTTTTCGAATTTCTAAGCGAACCATTAAGTAGGTATATCACATTAAACCATCTGTCTTTTAAATAACTATGTTTATCACAGTTATTTTTACAAAACTTTTAATTTTTAGCTTTCCTTAATGGCATACTAATCCTATTCTATTTATATACAGGGAAAGTGAAATTTAAATACGTATGTAGAAGTCTACACCAAACGAGTGAAGATTATATATAAGATGAAATAAATTACTACCGTTCATGCATTTAGCTCAATAATTAATATGGTATAAGCAAAAATTAATAAATTTCACTTCGGAAAAAGTCGCTTTTCGGTACGTTTCTTGCAAAAAAAGGAAAGTGAATTCAACCAAGTATAAGAACTCTTACTTAATTAAGAAGTAATTTTAAAGTCACTTCCCATTTTTCATCCCATTGGCTTGATACAGAATAAATACGGTTTTCTCTGCTTGTTTTGACATAACCCTGAGGAACACAGGGATGATCTATTAGGTAGTAGCAATCATCAGAGGATGGCATCATCTTTTATAGGAAAATTAGTAGAAATATTTTTAGCTATCTCTTCATAAACAATAAAGCAACATAAGTGCAATAAATGCAATTTATAACCTTGGAGAATTATTACGCTTATTACGGAAAGTTTAGGCTAGTTAATAGAGAATCAGGTGATATGTCCTGATATACCTGGTTGAAGAGACATATTCTACGTGCTCACTGTGGATTTTCGCTTATGCGATATAAATAGAATACTTACAATGTAATTTTTATGTACGTATCACAATCATACATGTAAGATTCGTAATTCCTGCTTGGAATCAACTTTGGAAAGAAAATCGAACTAAAAATATACTTTCACTTTTCTGAAGTTCATGCATAATACCACTAAAATATATTTCCATTCGTAAAGGAATCCCAAAAATGTTAACCAGTAAAAGAGCATTTAAGTTAAGGTCATTACACTAATTATTTCACTGTTACAATGACCTGTAGTTAATGTAAACAAATAGAGTTTTCTTTGGGAAGAGACAGAAAAATAGTCTCAATGGAAATCATCATCAGTATTTGGGGTCATTAGTTTTTGGACTGGTTGGACACGCACCTTTACTCTTTGCTATCTTGAGGTAATTTTAGTACTTTTGTAAAATTGGAACATCTCGCATCCTTAACTATTTGTGAACACTAATCTAATCTAACTCTATCTCTACTCCACTTAATTCCTGATTCTGTTTCTAATATGTCTCTATCTAGCTCTTCATGCATGATAAGGTGTCCCAACAACTATCTCGCCCATTTTTTATTGACTTCCACAGTGACCTCTGTTTTCCTAATTTTTCTCATACCTCCTCATACTACTTAAAATTATCTTCCATTCATAAAGGAATCCACAATATGTAATCCAATAAAAGAAGCATTTATATTTGTCATTAGAAAAATTCACGACAACAATGCAAACAATTAAAGTTTTCATCGGAGGCAGACAGAAAAATTGCCCCAATTCATATCATCATCATCATCATCATCGAGGCCATCAGTTCTATGACTGGTTGGACACGCATCTTCATTCTTTCCTATCCCGAGCTAATCTTCGTACTTCCCTAAAACTAGAACATTCCACGTCCTTAACTATTGGTGAACATTAATTTAATCTGGACCTGTCTGTCCTAATTTAGATTGAATATTACGTAATATGCATTATCATAATCTGGTCACGCATTAGCATTAAATAATTCATCAACGCTCTTACAGACAATCTGATAGATCTTATATCAATGCCCAATGGTCTTATCAATAACGACCTCGGTTTATCTACACGAGGAAATGAGATGAGTATACACTATTTTAAACACGATTTTTGTAAAGAAAACATCAAATAAGATTAATTACAATTAATTAGGTACTACCTTCCTACTCAGTCTCCTGGAAATATCCTCTCCTCCTGGCGCAAAGCAATAAAATAAAGAACAATCCAAAAATCACACATCGATGTCTTCAAACCTAGCAGTGGAACACCAACAACATGATCTCCTATTACAATGTCAACTTATGTAAATTGCACTTGCAACAGACAGTCAGTTTTTTTTATCTCTCGAAACGTTCAATCATCAACTTTTTCCAGTTGGATCTTCGTCGCCGGTCCGTACGTCCGCCCCGCGGCATTCAAATTATTTTATAATCCGCGCTCATCGCGTGTTGTGCGTCAACTACTACTATAATATACTACTACAACTATTACTACCAAGTGCCACCGCTGACAACAACGGCCAAACGACAACAACAACAACAACAGTAAAGTCAAATAGAAGAAGGAGACAACGAAGAAACGAAGAAGTGCAGCACAAGTACTGGCGCAACGAGACGCATCCACATCGTGTATGTACTTCTCTTCCTTTGCTCGCGCACGTGTATGAGGAATGAGAACTGACGACCAGTGCGAGTCTTTCTCTCGCTGCGAACCACAACTCACCACGATTGCGTTCGTTCTATCGCTGATCTAACGCAACACTAACTAACACGGCCAGGAAATGTCCAAGTAGAGGAAAGAAGCACGACGACGTCGACGTCGACTGTTGAGCGGCGAATTGAACCTCGACAAAGATCGACACGGTGACCACGACGATGTTCCCCTTTTGGTTCTTCAGTTCGTCGTCAATAAGTTTGTTTTCGTGTCCTAGGTCAGGACCACTTGAGGTGTGTATATTATCCACTCACTAGCAGCAACAAGTGTTTGTTCGGAAATATGAAAAGCGATAGAAGAAGAAAATAGCAAAAACCAATCTCAACCCACAAATGGAAACTGGGGAACAGTCCCATATTATCCTTCTGTACTTAACACTAGGAAGTCTTCGACAAATTCAAAAAGCGAACAGTTATCCTGTCTATAGTCTCATAATTCTGTCTGGCATTGGGTGTTTTGGTCAGTTCCTCGCAGGAGATTATGGTTTTCCAACCTTCTCTCCACTTGTGTTTGAAATCTGAAGTTTTTCTTTTAGATACGGCACAATCTGAGATTTCAAACTTCTTTCCTTACTATCAAAAAGATGTGTAATATGAGAGTCAATATATTTCTTTTCGTCTTCTAATTAATACGCGATTGGAGCAGAAGAAGAATCATATCTACTTTATATTTATTACAGATTGATAATATCCAAAATCTGATATCCAAATTCTCGAAATATAAGAAAACCTTATAACCACATAGGTCGAAATTAGTTTGAAACCACATGTAACACGATTTGGAGTAACTCTTGAATCTCCTACCAATTGTTTTACGTCTAAACAAGTTTTCATCAATTTCCTCACATTATATCCTGGTTCTACTGTTTTTTGATTGACCGTAATGTTTCTATGTCTTTCTCACTATAAATTTAAAAAATCAGAAGTTTCGCAAAAAGAGCATAGATAATAATTTTTCATGAGCACTCTTCTTCATTTTAAAACAGTTAAATAGTAATACAGAGGTAGAAAATAAAGAATATGAAAAAATACTATAGATATTTCATTTAATTTTTACAACCTTTGTTACTGTCAAAATTATAAATTTCGAAAATTTTTGTTACGTCTTCCTAAATTTTCTAAATTATAATAATTCATATCAAATATTTCCTAAATATGAGTATTTCCCCCAAAACGAGTATAAAAAACAGCGCTAACACCAGTGCAACGAAGCAACAGACAGAAGTTAAGAAAACTCCAGAAAAGCAAGAACTTTACAAAGATAAAGACGTTCAATTGACCGAGGACTATTTTGGAATATATCTGACGGACAATGGCGAGCAAACATATATTAAAAGGTACACGTGGAGAAACATGAGCAAAGTCTTTGTACAAATTATTACCTACGGCGCTAGAGTAACTTCTATCAAGTATCCAGACAGCAAAGGGGTAGTTGATGACATTGTTCTGGGTTTCGATGACTTGGCCTCTTATATCTATCACGATGATCTTATGTTAGGAGGTACAATTGGAAGAGTAAGTAACACGGTCGAATTAGGAACTTTTGTGATAGATGGCAAACAATATTTCCTTTCCAAAAATCACGATATTCATCATAAAGACGGCGGTTTTCGTGGTTACGATAAAGTCCTATGGGAACCTTACACTAGCGGACCCAAAGTCATTTTGAGCTACACTTCTCGGAACAAAGAGGAAGGATATCCTGGAGATGTTATGATAAGGATCACCTACGAACTAACGAAGGACAGTGAGTTCAAAATTAATATGGAAGCATACTCGACGAGACCCACTATAATAGATCTATCCCAGCTTATGTATTTTAACCTGGGAGGCCACTGGAGCGGACCTGACGAGATTATGAAGCATATGGTTACCATCAATGCAAACTGCTTTACAGTTACAAGCGAAGAAGATGGGTTACCTACTGGAGATATAATGAATGTAATTTACTCCAAATTTGACTATCAAAGTCCTAAATTGATGAAAGAAGAATTGAATAATTACGAAGGTATCGATCAAAACTTTTGCATAAACAAAGGCAGAGCTCAAGATTTATGTTTCAATGCCAGGGTTTTACATCCCCCGAGCGGTAGGATGTTAGAGGTATATAGTAATCAATGGGGCATCAACTTCGATACCGGAAATCATTTTGGTACAGGATTACTTGATGAATCCGAAAGTGAAATATGCGAAGAGAAATACACTAGCAGTCTTGAAAATCAGCTAGACCTAATAAAAAAGCTCTACAACCATATGAAGAAGGTCTCGATTTTAGACGCAGATTACGATTTTTGCGAGTTGAGAGATTTAATAAGGAGATTTAAAATGAAATACGTGCCTAACGGTCCACCATCAATCCAAAGCGAGTCTTTGGGTAGCTTTTCATCAGAGGCAAGCGTTAAGAAGAAAAGACCTGATATCGTTCTTAGACCTATGCAGTTGAGATATCTAAAAGAAATGGAAGCCCTTATAGAAGATATACAAAGTGAAACTGAATATTTTGAAATCGGTCAAGTTCTGAGAGATATCGTTAGTCAAGCGGAAGTCGAATACGATGAAGAGGAGGAGGAGGAGGAGGAGTATGAGTACGATCAAACCCGGACGAGTGCAGGAGATTATTCAGGAATGGGAGTATTTTTAATGGAAGCGAACGAAAGAAGAGAATCTGATTTCACTGAGATTAGAAAGGAACATACAGTAAGAACTCCTACTGACATTTCTGACCATAGAAAGGACGGCAGGATCCATGGAAAGGGCGACGCAATTTACAAAGATCACTGCGCGTTGTGTTTGAAACCTCAAAATTATCCAAACGCTGTACATCATCCCAACTTTCCCAATTGTATATTGCGACCGGGAGAAACGTACAGGCATACGATCATCTACAGATTTATGATCAAAGATGGACATCCAAGAGCCTGGATAAAAAGGCACTTTCCACCAAATAATAACAAATCAAAGCGTACATCATAATTACCTTTTACTTGAGCAGTGTCATGTTTTCGTAATGTTGATTAATATAATTAAATACGTGTTTTGATTAACTCCTTCCATTTTCGTTCAACACCAAGGGGAACATTAAGTGCAACAAACACAAAACAACATAGGATCGGGTGTTTTTTATTTTGAGTTTTTTTTTTTGGGAAACTCCATATAATTTATAAACTTACATTAACATATATTTACAAAATGATCTACATATTGTTTTTCGTCCATGTTAATTTTTGATGTTCTACTGTAGTGAATATAAAGGCACAGTGATATATTACCTCGTCTACTACTAAAATAGAAATTACACCTATATTTATTAGTACTTTTACGGATAAGAAAGATTCAAATTACGTCTTCGTCCTATTAGAAGGTAAATTAGATATTTTATTAGGAGAGCATCAACTTGCTTTCATTTGCTTACTACGGATGAATAAAATAACAACAGCCATTACAGCAAAATGACTAGAAAACAACTATTATGTACATATTTTATGATGGTGTTTGATGGACAATAATTAAACGTACTAATTGCACCGTAATTATTGTTATGTTATAGTATTTAGCATGTAAAAGTGACGATAACGCAAGGTAATTGTCCATCATGCGCTAGATTATTCAACAATTAAATACGATAAGAGACTTGAAAGGATTTGCTTTTTTTTTAATTTAAAACTAAATATTACAGAACAAATATGCAAAAAAAAATGCAACTGTTTGTTAACATGCTTTGTTTTTCTTTACCTAATACTTAAATAAGGATTCCTTCCATTGCGTTGCAAATGGATTGATAATATTGGACAAGGAATGTTATCCTCTAGCACCGTCAAAAATAAGTGAAGATGGTGCCTGCTACTTACACACACGCATACCCACGAAGTAAAAGGTGTTTGAGCCCATTACACTTGGAATAATAAATTGCATGGTACTTAAGTGCCGTCCGTTTCAGAATATTTTATAAAACTCTCCAAAATACCACTAACGTTCGCTGAAAATCACATTTACTTTCCAGTCACCATGGTCCAAGCTACCGTTCACTTATATCACACATATTACGGAATGTTAATTAGGTAGGGATTCAAAATTTGGACTCGTCGCCGTTTTTTAAGTTAGCTTTATACTATGGCTTCAGTCTTTTAAATCCTGCACCGTTTTGGCCTAACTTCAATTCTTCGTACAGTGTGGGATTGACTTCCGTTTGCGCTGGTACATGTAAAGGTTCGTGCTTCCAACCGTGCTCGCCGTCAGAAACAATGCCTCCATTTGCCGTACCATTCGGAATAGATCCATCACCGTTATTCTATAACAAAAATGAAATTTAGTCCATTATGATCTTCTTCAGAATTGTTTCCAATTTGTAATTATTTACCTGTACGTGATCCATGTTCATTTCTCTTAGATAACTTGGATTTTCAAATGCAACTCCACTGGATGTTTTTCTCGCGAAGATTTTTCTGTTTCTCATGAGCCACAGAGTCGCCACGACAATGGCTCCAACAACAATTAAGGCTAGTACTACACCAACAGCTACCCCGACATGCGAATAATCACCTCCTTGACTGGCCGATGTGGTTATATACTTATCGCCCATGGTAAATCTCAAAGGCTCCGTCAATGTGGAGGTTCCTTTATGGTTTCCAGCTTTGATGAAGCATTCATAAGTGGCTCCGTCTTGTAAACCACCTATAACGAATTCAGAAGCGGAGGTGTCACTCTTATGGGTGATTCGTGATTCCCCATCGGTAACCCTCCATATTACTCGATACATTTCAACGGTTTGTGGGTTCTTGATTGGCGGATCCCACGACACCTTGACGGAATGGGCATCCAAATGTTCAACGCGGACGTTTTGTGGAGGTCCCGGCAGCTTATTCCTTCCTTCATGGAAACAACCCATTATTGTTTTGGTGTACGATAAGACGCAAACTCTGCTGTTAAGTAGGGGCTCTCCGCGACACCAATCGAGACATCTTCTTGGAACTCCCATCTGGGTACAGCAGCTTCTATGATCGGAACCATCGGCTGCGCATTTCATAAGTTTATCGAAATCATTGATGCACTCGGGTTTATCAATGACAGAGTCGATATCCAGGTAGAAGGAACATGCCACCATACATGTCGACGAAACGTTTTGTTCAATGCAACATTGAGTGACGTTATGAGTTGCTGCCACGTTACGTATTCGAACCGAAACTGGCTGAGTTACACTTCCAAATGCATTTTCTGCATGACAAAAGTACTCTCCGGTATCAACGTCTCCGATGCTGTGAATTGTGAGTTGCATGATATACTTGTCTTCCTCATCTTTTATTTGGTTAGTCTTTATCTCGTATTTACCACCGTGTATCACCGGTTCCCTTTGATCATAATTACGCCAAAAGACCATCTTTGGTTTCGGATGAGCATCAACTTTACACTCCAAGGTAACCGTATCTCCAATGGCTGCCATTGTTATGCCACTTGCTTGTATGTGAGGTCCATCTAAAATGAAAAGACAAAATGCTAATAATCTGTCTCTAATTATTACCATTTAGAGGACAACATACGGCTGATGGTTATCTTCTTGGACGCTTGCATAGGTGTTCCATATCCATTGTCAGCATAGCAAGATATCTGATCCATGTCTCTGGTCACATTGTGAATTACCGTTACCATGTGCCTGGTAGTTTCTTGTCTGACTAGTCTTCCAGATATATACAGGGAGATTACTGGCATTGGGGTGCCCATTGCGATACAGAGGATCGTCATGCTGCTACCTTCCATTACCAAATTTATTGGGTGAACAGTGGGTGGCTGTAAAAGGCATATAATACAAAACCGAATCGTTTAATAGTCCAGGACATGCGTTACCTCCACATATGCCGGATATGCAGGATCGGTCCATGCTATCAACGTTTCCGATGGTAAACTTTCTCCTTTCTTTGTTACTGCTGTCACGTAAACAATATACTGAGTGTTCGGACTCAATCCATTTAACATAATCGAGGTAACAGTTGTGTTTGAAATACTGTACTTCGAATCTGACGAGGACTTATGATAAACCCTGTAACAAAGGGTGGTTATTAACCTGATCAAAGAATTGGTACTTCGTTGGGACACATACATGTAAGAGACTTGCTCAGTGGGATGGCTGAAGTAGGGAGGTTGCCATGTGATTGTAACCCATGTGGCACTGTGAGTGGCTACAGCGAGTGCGTGGGGTGGCGATGTTACGGCGGAAACAGACTTTTCGTCTAAAAATTTACAAATTTGGAGTTATAAACGACACAAAATTACTTATTAATGTAATAAGTACCATTGTAGGTAACGTTTATGAGAATGGTAGACGAAGGTAACGAAGTACCGTGTTGATTTTTAGACACAACAAATATTTGGTACAAGGCACCTTCTTCCAAATCCGTTAGGGTGGCAAATGTTTCGGTAACGTTTAGTTGCTATCGAAAAAAAAAATATTTTGAAGGTCAGAGTAGATTGTAACATACATGCTTACATTTTCTAATTTTAGTGGCGTCTCATGCAATGATGTATTATCAGTTTTTCTGTAATGGACAACGTAATCAGTAACATTACTACCATCATTTGGGCCCTCCCATTCCAATTCGATAACGTCGTCACCTGTTACTGTAGCATGGAGTTCTTTAATTGGCCCAGGAAGCAAATCTGTACCTGTAACAATTTCTACTTGTACCAATTTTAGGAGAAGCTCTCTAAAATTTCTACACTGTTCAAATGAACATACGTTGATACGCGAATGTTTCCGGTTCTTAAAATTACCTTCTTCGAAACATTGGGCAATGTTGCCAATAAAGGGAATGCACGTGGTCGCAGTGAGTATGAGATTGTCAGCTATAACGCCGGCACACAGAGGCAAGCAGGAATGGGGAACACCCCTCCTGGTACAACAGGATCCGTGATTTCGGCCCCCAGCTCCGCACTTTAATATTTTGTGAAATTCTTCACTGCAAACTCCAGCAAGGGCCTTAATATCGCTCATATTGGCATCGTACGAACAAAGCGGGAGACAGACGGAATTCAACTGAGCTTCAACGCAACACGCTGTGACATTGTACGTTGATGCCTCTTCAACTTTTTCTTCGACAATCTAAAATATGATTTGACATTTAGTTGACGTTTGTATTATTATTTTTATTTTATCAAAATTCCAAATTGCTTGTTGGTCATCAATCAAGTTGAGTATGCATAAGGCGAAAAAGAAAACCAAGAAGAAGAAGAAGAAGCAGAAGAGAAAAACTTCTATGCTATGTTATCCCACGATCACTCCATTTCCTACCATAACGCATGTTGAAAATGGAAATCTGATATTAACAGAAGATTACTTTGATTCGTTTTATGATAATTGTGGTAATCGTTGTTGCATAAGGCGATTTACTTGGAAAAATCATAACAATATCCAAGTTCAGCTGATCAACTATGGGGCACGTGTAGTTTCAATTAAATTACCAAGTTTGGATGGAACCGTTCAGGATATTGTTATTGGATACGACGACCTTAGCAGTTACACTTACTACAAGCATCACAAGATTGGAGCAACGTTGGGCAGAATGTGCACCAAAATACGAAATGAGCCATTATTAATTAATGAAATTCCTTATTCGCTTCAGCTCATGGATAGAAAGAGTTACGTAGCAGAGGGAGATCCATTTGGATTTGATAAAACAATTTGGAAATCGTATGTGCAAGATTCAAAGGTAATAATGAGTTACATTTTCCAAGACATGGAGCAAGGCTATCCTGGCAATCTGTTTGTTAAAATTACTTTTGAGTTAACACCCAAAAATGAATTTAATGTTGATGTTGAAGCTATTACTGACAAACCAACGATTGTTAATATTTCAAATAACATTTACTTCAATCTGTGCGGTCACGGCAGCGGACCAGAACATTTGAAGAAACACAGAGTATTCATCAACGCAAAGAATTTTTTCCCCAATGGAAAAGATGGAATTCCCACCGAAAAGGCTGTGAGTGTAATAAATTCTGTGTATGACTTTCAAATTCCTAAGAAAATCCAGTCTCTCATTCCCTCAGAGGGTTCACAAGAACTTAACCAAACTTTTTGTATCAATCAAGCAGATGAAGGCCGTAATGAATTTGTTGCAAGTGCTTGGCATCCTTCAAGTGGAAGAATGTTAGAAGTATATAGTAACCAACCGGGGCTAAATTTCTCTATATTGGGAAAACTGGTTGGCAGCAAAATAATAGACGACTATCTAGCGAAAAGTCAAAAATCAGAAGATGAAGGTGATACATGTAGATTAGACGAACAGATGCAAGTCTTATCGCACATTTATCATAAGATGGTTGACGCTAAGATGGCAGAAGAAGGTGTACGAGTAAATGAATTCAAGGAGCTTTTCGAGTACGTTTGCAAAGATATGAACCTATCAAACCTTCCCCCAACGCCGCTTAATACTCCAGATTTTCTTTCATATACGGACTTTTCCCAACCGCTGTATATGGAGCAAAAAATTCCAACAAATGTAACATTAACTCCTTCTCAAGAAAAATTCCTTCAAGACGTTGAGTTCTATATTGCATCGACATACAGCGAAACAAATTACGAGACTCTACGAGAAACAGTGCAGAATGTACTGAATAGATACTACGTCCAACAAGAACTCCAACATATGATGGAAGTCGCTGGAAGTTTATCTTATAGACAGAAACAAGAGGAAGAAGAAGAGGAAGAAGAACAAGAGGAAGAAGAAGAGGAAACAGAAATGGAACAATCGGAAGAAATGCCGCCCACTTTACTTGAAAAGGAAGAGCCCCCGCCACTAGGGAAAAACGAAGCAAATTACAAACCTCACGGAGCAATGTGCTTCCGTACCCAAAATCATCCTAATGAAATAGTTAAAAATTGTTTACTAAATCCTGGGGAGATCTACAAACACACCATCAGCTACAAATTTTGGTTGAAGGCATCGAAATCAAAAAAATATTGGAAAGAAAACATGACCAACGATCTCAGACCAGTGTGCAAACCTTAATTTTGGATCCACCTACCTTACTTTCAGTTCTGAAAGCTATTCTAGCACTGGGTTCGCTCACACCGTGAACGTTTGTTGCATCAATGTAAAATTCATAGTCCGTATCACTTTCGAGTCCTTCAAGGATATATGGACTGTGAACCCTTGTAATCGTTTGATAGTCGCTGTCGTAGTTAGTAAACGTTCTGTAATGTACGTTATAATGTTTAACGGTGTCCCCCAAGGTTCTGGGTGGCGACCAATGTAATATTGCAAATTCAGTGTCTATATTGGTTACGCGCACTTGGACTGGAGCACTTGGCAAAACGCCGTAACCTTGTAGCAAGCAGTTTGTGTACTCACTCATGTATCTGAGACATCTGAAAAAATAATAATGAACAAATTTATGAATAAGCAACGACAGAATTTTAATTATGTTTACTTCGTTCGTCGTTAATTTTAACTTCATCCGCGACTAAATTAAAACGAATTTGGGTAACTTTTTTGAATTGGAACGTCTTCGAAATTAGTGCCTCATAGTTTGGTAAACAATTTTAACTTTCAAGAGCATTTAATCGTAATGAGTTTTCGATTTACTGAAGGTTTTGACGAAATGCATTCTGTTAATTCCTTTCAATTTTATTCAGATTTTAGTTGTGCAGAAAATCGAAGCATTTCAACAGTGTATATTGTTTACCTTAATAATGAAAAACGCAATGAAGGACGATAGAAGAAAGAAGTACTATAGTTTGCAAATATGTGCTGTAATTTTTAATATTCAACAAAATCGGATAAACTTTTTCGACTATTATGGATACTAATCCAGAAATCCAAGGAAGCAGAACTTACTTGAAGTAGTTGAAATCAATGGTACTAATATTGCCAGCACAAAGTTGTTGGCAGAGTGGAGGAAGGCCTCTGGCCCTGCAGCATGGAGTATGATCAATCCCATTGGTCAAACAACTGAACGTATCTGCAGCCCAAGGAGCGCATATCATCAAATCAGTTATCTGAGCGTCGTCAGCTTCAGCTGGATCGCACAGTTTATTGATGCACGTGGAATGTGTAACCCCTTTTTTGGCACAACAGCCCTTGATGTCTGGCAGCTTTGGAGCATCAGCTACGTCCGTTTGTTTCATGTTACCGGGAGTCAGTGTAAGAGTTCTTACAGCATATGATGGTAAAGATGACCCGTGGATATTAAGGGCAGTCACAGTGATTTCGTACATTGTGAAGGGAGTCAAATTGGCAATTGTTGTTTCGTTGGTATTAGCTTGAACCTTCAGGTTTATCGTTTGAGAAGTTTTCGTGGTGGATTCGGTTGGATGGGCTTCGTTCGGATCGATTAGATGTTCGTCGAATGTTTGTAGTGATGTAACATTAACGGAATATTCTGTTATTGATTCGGTGTTAGCAGTCGGAATTGACCATGACACTTTGATAGATTTTTCGCTCAAAGCTTCCACATCCACTACTTCAGGAGGATTGGGAAGAAGTTCTACGAAATTAATAAATAATTTTTATAAGTTATTATAAATTGTATGTTCCATATTTTTGGCAATATCATACCAATTCCTTCCACTATACAGGCTAAGGTCTGCTCGGTGTATGCGGAACAAGAAAAGTGACTTTTGATATTGTCCGTAATTGCAGTATATTCGCCTCTACAGACGTCCTGACAAATATCTGGAACTCTTTCTTGAATACAGCATGGAATGTGATTCCTTCCGTCTGCCATACACTTTACAATTGAAGGAAAGTCAGACTCACAATGCTCTGGATCCTGTCCAGTATTACCTATAAGGTAAAACGTACGGTATGCACAAAACCTTACGATTTATTACCTTTAATGATATTTTTATCATGAGAAAGACCAAGCCTCAGGTTAAAAAGGATTGACGTAAATAATCATAAAATACTGAACTGTAGCTCTTCAAAATAAAATTAAAATTGATGAGTGGTTTTGATTTTATCGTATATGCCAAAATATTTTGGTCTATCTTAAGAGCGACTAGTTTGAGCAGTCAAATGCAGAAACAAAATCTTACTGTATTCAGTCTTTGATAGGTTTCATCGGTTTATGAGTAATATTCCATTGATGTCAAGATATCATTGCATTGCTGCTCAAGAACAAATTATTTCGTTAGAAAAATAATAAGTACATTTACAGCTGATTTCATTAATTCTAGTTTTCACTATTTACTTTAATCAAGAATGGAGTCGAAGTTGAAATTCAACATTTTGGCATTGACTATGTGACTTCGTCAATCCTCAAAACCGAGGAATGAAGGCTATGCGACCATAGTTAAAAATACATTTTAGAAAATTAATTTAACAGACTCAACAATTACCTTCAAGTATGCTTTGAATATTGCAGAAACCTAGGCAATTGGGTGACACGGCCTGGGCTACGCAGCAGTCTGTGTAATTGTGGTTTTTGCTGCTAAATGTTTCCTTTTGGCTTTCGTAAAAGTTCACGTCGGTACTATTAGAAGGCGGCTGCAAAGCTTTCGACAGAACTGAAATATTGGAGGAAACGCTTTAAGGGCACTTGACAAAATCGTCATGCAGTAATTGTATTTATTTTGCGTTTGAAAAGTTTGAGTTTTCCGTGCAGTAAAAAAAAATGCCGTTCTCGGCTCCGCGTCCATATGAAACTTCCATTTATTATAGTGAATAAATTGAACCGTTTTGAACGGAGTTACGAATTTTATTGAATTGTTGGCGTAATCTCCGAGCATCGGTTTCGGATGGGCTTGAGTGATGTTGACTTACCGCTCAATTTGTGAAAGCTTCGAACTATGGGATTGCTATTGACCTCGCAAACGTAAATTCCCGAGTCAGTTGGTTTTGTGTTCCTTACGACCAGAACCCACACATCACCACCGGACGGAACTGATGGCTCCTCGCCAGAAGTAGCTGAAACATACGAAACGAATGGTACCACAACTCCTGTAAACGGTTCCTCTCACACTAATTGAATTCGTCCTTCCAATAAAGTAGCAAAAGTGACTCTATCCAATTCTCAAAATTACGCTGCACAAATTGATATCAATAAAAAAGGAAAATACCAAATGGGTTGTATCATTTATTTATTATACATGTTCTCAAAACGAGCAATGGATGGCAAACAATGAGCTGAACGTAATACGTACGTTCTCCATCGCATCAGGAACTACTTTAACAAATAGAAATTGATCTTGGCCTGTGACCTCGTAATAGTTTAAGCGCAACTATGATCACGAGATAAACAATTTAATTAAGCACTTAATTGCATAATTCATTTTAATCCTCCCTAAAGGGTAGGTACTTCATCCAAGAAGAAGGAAGAAGGTTCCTTATTGCATATGTTACAGCGGCAAGGAGGTAGCCGTCAAAAATAAGCGTTATTACGTATTGGGCACCTTTCCAAAATCAAAAAAAGAAGTTTAGGGTGCCTGCTGCCTTGACGCAGGGTTTTATGAAATCCTACAAACGATGCGCTAAACACCATCTGTAGTACAATGCTACAGTTTGGAATTCAATATGTTCAACAAGATCTATTTACATAGGTGGATATCTACTTTCCGAACTGAATCCATGGCGTAGCTCATAACATGTGTTGGGCACGTTACCAAAATCGAACAAAGAAGTTCATGGTGCTCGCTGCCTTGACACAGGATTTTATGAAATCCTACAAACGATGCGGCAAACACCATCTGTAGTACAATGCTACAGTTTGGAATTTAATATGTTCAACAAGGTCCACTTACGTACATGGATGAATATCTACTTTCTGAACTGAATCCATGGCGTAGCTTGAAGGATTTCAAAATTTCCTTATATTTCCTCAGAAATTTTTGTAACGAAAAAAGAATCATTTGATTGAAGGGCATAATCAAGTCAGATAAGAATTTTCAATCACCGCGTTGTGCAACCTAAACTACTGACAAGTCGATAATAAATAAGCGATTTTCTGGGATGTTTTATGTATTAGATGAAGAACATATTGACCATTAGGGGAGCGGATCTTGGTCACTGTCTTTTGTCCAATTGATGTTAGAGAATAGAATGGAATTTCTGATTTACGATCCAATCTACGACCAGGGCCGCGTCCTGGTGGATGGAGGAGTTTTGTTGGCCGATATAAAGCGTGTCGGTGCGGTGCAGATTTCCTGTGGCCAGCGCCACATAACAAATGATGTGCAATGGGTACGTGCAACTTGTATTTATGGTCTTAGCTTTGTGCACCGCGGAATTTCAAATGCTCGACGCCCTTCACAACGACATAAAGTTAATTCTTTTGCCGCAGGAAAATGCCCGTTCATTGCTAAAATATTCTTTGTTTCAAACATGCAAATTCCACTTCCATAAATTATGATCCCGAACAAAGAAAATTACAACATCTGCATTTTTCTGCAACTAGACAAACGGAACTCAAATTTATCTTGGCATAAGACAAAAGAAATCTAAATATGAAAAATTCTTAACTCGATCTGGAATTTTGAGATGAAGCGAACTTTTTGAATCTATAGTTCTATTCTACTTTTAGATTCTCTGATAAAATTTGAAGAGAAAATTTTTGAAAACTACTAAAGTTAGTGCCAAAACGTGAGATAAAGATCCAACGGTTATGGCATTAAAAGCACTACAACTAATTACAAGTGTTTTGCGAATCGATTGCAATGATAAACAGAAAGGAATTGAAGAATGAAATGGTAAACGAAATCAACAGGTAGTGTAATCTGTACTTTCTGCCACGCAAATATATTAATAACTCTATCAACAATAGCTGTATATGATGCTATTTTTAAAATTTGGTTCATTTGAACTACTTAACGTACGAGAAAGCAAAACTCAATAAGTTTTACTTGCTTAAACTTTATTTTTGTTTAGTTTACTTACTTGAATCATAAGAATTCTTTATTATTTAATTTTCGCAATTGTTTTTCTTCTTTGAACAAATAACATCATCTCATCTTTCATAGTTTTATTTTCGTTTGGAAAAATCTCAATCACAATAAAGGTCAGTGCCAAGTACAAATCCGAAGTAGCTTTTATAGTAAAAAAACGAGGAGATTTCGAGTATTAGAGAGGAAATCAGAATTTAAAAGAGTCGTAATATCACCGTGTCTTATGTGGAAGTCGTTTTACCGTCTAAAGGACTTTATTATTATCAAACGGTTGCCCGATGTTCGGGCTTGGGCTTTCCACACACATACATATATACGTATAATAAAAAGCTCATGATTTTATAACCGCATTTTCTCATATCCCAGTCTGCGGTGAGAAATGGATCTCTGAACAAAAGCAGTGTGACCAGAGCAGTGAGTGGATCGCCACATTTTTCAATATCTTCTCGACTTCACCGCTTCCGCGGTTTGTATCGTACAGATTCCTGCATTATTAGAATCGTAGACGTCACAAGCTGTGCTAACCTAACACATTTCAGAAAATAGTGCTCCTCGCAAGAAGAGGAAAAAGCCAAGGCGACTCGGAAAAAGTTTCATTTGAAAAGGCCGAGTGCTTCTATAACAGGTGGATTCTATTAAAAATATTTTTGATGTCATTTAAATACTAATCCATAGATAATCTACCAATTCTCTTCTGTCTTCATATCGTGTCTCTCATTTTCCTCTCCTCAATCATCAACTACCCATTCCCACAATTCCTAAAAGTAAAAAAAATCCTAAAAAGGGATTAACGAAGACTTTGAGCTCTATCCTCTGGCGTAGTTCAGTAGTACTGCCCACCGACCAGTATTAGCCAGGGAATTGGCATTTTATGCCGGAGCTATCCACGGCGTGCTGATGAAAACCAAAGGATTCGAAATCGCAATCCAGATCGGGCAGTCAAGTCAAGTCAAGCCCGTCCATCATATTGATGTTCCGTATACTATAGCGGTCAGGAATAGATACCTTTTTATTCGTTTCAAATGTAAAAATAATCATAAATAATACACAGCTGAGATTTACCCTGTCTGAGAAAGCTGGTATTTCACAAGAGAAGAACGATTTTTTTATACATATATTGTGTAGAAAGAGCTATCAAGTGTTGCAATACACACAAACTTCTACGAACAATGACTTAAAGACAAGATCATCTTCTTAAGTTGATGGGATCTAGAGTAGCATATGGCTTATGCACACAACTGCGATTCGTCGTATTACTACAGCGTTTTCGACTATATTTCCGAAACACCCCTTAAAATCCCTGTACAAATAACATCAAGACAAATCCAATTTCGTCAGCAAATAACGCTCTCTCTCTCAAACGCTTATTCAAATTTAGGTAACGATTCGTAAAAAATTGAAAATTTCCTTCCCCAAGACTCCATCGATTTAATTCCCTCGTTGCTGGATTTTGTTTGATAACCGAATTGTGGTATGCAAACGAAAGAATCAACGTGAGACAAATATTTGAACGGAAAGTTCAGTGACGCACTTAACCTTCATTGATTGATGGAAGAAGTGGAAACATTCGACGTAATCATTTCAACTAAAATGGTTTTTGAGGATGGATAAATGACTGTAATAAGTGGACAGGAAGAAGACGGCAAAAATTCTGAGAGATAAATGAAATTAGATAATGGACAAGCTGATTACCGTGATGATTTCTAAAGTATTTCTGGTAAAAATACAAATTACAAAGGACAAGAAACGGCGATCAATAAAACATAGGGATCGTTTTACGGCCAATGTCCATGTTCAGAGTTTCAGCAACTTCGAATCTGAACAACAACAAACAACGTAACATCTGGACTTAAGCACGGCTAACCATGAAAGTGTCAACGTCAAGAAAGTTGAGTTTAAATAAGAAAGATCCTTCTCATACATCATTCAAGTGTCCAACAAGAGCAACCAAATGTTATGAAGCCAAAAAACGGGGTAAACTATTTGAAAAGGAAGAAACTATATCATAGAGAGCTTGAGAATTACTAATTATTAGATAGTTTATTATTCAATTAAATCGCTTCAGTTCAGATTCTAAAACTTATTGGTCTCAAGCATAATACTACCAAATTTTGCTCATTCATTTGTCGTCCATTGCCATACAATTGGCCAGTTGATTGGTACCTTTCCATTAAATGTAGATAATTAGAAGCCGGTGAAACCCCATTTCAGAACTGTCTAATCATCAGTATCGCAAACGCCACTGTCTAATTGTTGATGTTTACATTGCTTTATACAATTGGTTACAATACAGAGTTGGAAGCACATCAATTAGTACCGGTATTTGTTTTTGTTTACAAAAATCTGACCAAGTTGTTAGGTAGGTATGTATACTAGACAACAAATCAAGGAAAATTATTTCTTGGGGATATTTTCGCAATACAAAGGGTGAAAAGGTTTTAGAATAAAGAATATTTTTCTCTGTGTGTTTGCTAATCCTTATTAAAGAATGAGAGAAGAAGAAATAAAGTATTGGCAAAACTTTTTTCAACACACCCATTGTGTTAAGCTGTAGAATAAAAAAAATTGGTTGTCTGTAAAGTCGGTTTACTGACGATAGTTGAACGTGACAACGTCATAAGAAAATACTGATGGAATGGTTTCATTTTTCAAAAGAAAATATTAATTTTATTTGTTTGATAGATATTTTGTATGGATATAGAGAAGGAGGTAAATGGAAATGTATTATTGTATAGCAGCTGTCCACGCGGACGCATCTCTAACTCAAGTAGGAGAGAGACAGATGTCGAACGCTGCCGAACGCGGAGGCCGATTGTGCCTCTTTGTCGCTCGTTCCGCGCTCTCGCTTGCACTTCAAGCCTTAAATGGAACGCCTCAGAGCGAGGTAACGCCGCATGAGTCATGTTTTTTCGTGCGTGCAGCCGGCTCCATCGAATTATAAGACGTTGTCACGTCAAAATAATGAAATTATTATAGGTACTGCAGAGAATGAGAACAATGTTAAAGTCTCGAGAACAAGTCTCCTATGCAGTAGTAAAAGACAAACGACGGTTTTCACTTAATTATGAATTTAAATTGTTTGCTTCGACAGCAACAATCGTCCCGCTGCTTACATGAATCATGCAGAACGGAAAAGCGTTTGTCGGCGGTAACTCGCGTTTCTCCTGCTGTCAAAACTCGCATACTGTGCCTTTCCCTATCTTCCTTCTTCCACATCACGGTATTGTCGCCGATGTTCCGGACGACGCAAGTTATGAGTGCATCGTCGCCTTCGTAGACGTGTACTGGATGGGTTAGACTGTCTCTCATGGATGGCAAACCTGAAACAATAACAAATCGCGTAAGACACACTAGGTACTAGAATGTGTTACCTCAAAAACAAACTTCATGACTTCAACAGTAGTGAACATGACATGGAAGGAAATGTACGTAAACATTCATCTGCAAATAAACAATTGTAGTATGCTCTGTCAAGGCGATGTCACGCTCTGACTAAAATTGTTGGCAGTAATAATTGAATGCACCGTGTTTTAAAACAAATGTTAGTCGGAATGGAAATTATATTAATTTTTTAAATATTACTCAAAATTTTGCTAAAACCATTAAACAAATTTAACGCATATCAAAACTCGAATGTTGATATTTTCGTGTCTGTGAATACGAATCCCCAATGGACAAAGAGGGCCTAAAGCCTATACAATAGGAAAAACATTGAGCATTCAGTGATATACATAAAGTTGAGGGTAATGACCCCGAAAGGCCCAACTGTTCCGGCAATGATGACGCCTATTCGCGTGTTGGCGCCGGTGCATTATTACTAATCGTTACGTACAATAGACTTGTCTACGTATCAGCTGTTGCGAAGATCACCAATGTTATCAACCACTGATGGCTCGTTAACTGGGGTACTTTCTGTGTTAGATGAACTAGATAAATTATAGCTATAGTTTGTTTAATAAACAAATATTTATGTACCGGATGTAGCACTACACTGTGATGTTTATTTGACTCGTGTAGTGTATGAAACTTGTGTGGCGTTCTAAGGAAGAGAGTACAAATTCTTCCTTATTGCAGAAATTTTATAACAACCTATTTAGGAGTTAGTTTCTATTTCTAAGAATATTAAATTGACCACAAGAAGTATTACGTTGTAATCTAAGTTGTAATGCAAGTGCCAACTCGTAATGCAGTTTTCTGGTATAATACTTGAATATAATAGATTATGAGCAAAAATATTAAATTGCGATGGTTTGTAATCGTGCGGAATTTTCATGAGAGCCGGAAAATTTCGAGAAGTTCGCTGGGGAAATTGATAAAGTTCTCTTTCTTTGGAGTTCTTGAAAATGCAATATCTCGGCGAGTTGCTTAAAAGTATATCACTGAAGTAGATCAGGTATTTTGGAGTCAGTAAAATTAGCTTGGTAATGAAAAAGATTCCAGCCCCGTGAACTTAAGCGGCACGATTTATTCTTATCGTTCTGACTTTCATTTAAATACAGTGTCTAACAAATTGCTGTCATTCCGTAAAAGAATTAACTGTGAGCGAAAATTGCGATAATGTGTCAGAGTCACCAGAGTCGATGTACCTTTTGCAACGTTGAGTATTTAATTTTCCGGCATTTTCCGGGACTCTGGCTGCCTCTTATCAAGTAAACGCAAGATTTCGAAAGAGTGAAATATAGAAAGATTTAGATGCAGCGCAGAGACAAACGACACTCAAACGTAATAGGATTTTCTCTATTCTCATTCTACGTTCTAAATTATTTCAATGACACCGCAATTTCAGAAATAAATCGAATGTCTAGTCAGTCTAGAGAGTGACAGATACACTGAAAAAGCGAATTTTTTTCTGTACAAACGACCACAGGGATGTGCACGCCAAATTCCATTTTTTTTATCAAAGAAAAAAATTATTCTAGAATTACAACGTCAAATTTCCGACAGATATATAAGTACATGGGATTCTATAGGATTTTTGACAGTTTTCTATCCCGACTAGAATTTTGAGGCGGGTGCAAGTAAGGTCCTTGAGTGGGTATCCAAACTACCTCTTGTGGGCCCCATGAGTTTGCTCCCTAGGGCAAGGAAGGGGCATATAAGGCCTTGCTGCATTTGCGCATCATCAGGAATGGCGCATGTTGTCCCCGCAGGAAAAAGTTATTGCTACCCCATTAAAAATTTACACTACATGGGGCATGCCAACCCATAAGGTAATTCTCATTTTAGTATCACCACTTTTTTGGTGGGATTTTCATGAGGAATCTACGAGGAAATTCCTATATCGGCATGCCCCTCATTAACCACATGAGGCCCGCACACTATAAATTCTAGTCGGGATAGACTTCAAAGGTCTTCCNCATGCCAACCCATAAGGTAATTCTCATTTTAGTATCACCACTTTTTTGGTGGGATTTTCATGAGGAATCTACGAGGAAATTCCTATATCGGCATGCCCCTCATTAACCACATGAGGCCCGCACACTATAAATTCTAGTCGGGATAGACTTCAAAGGTCTTCCATCCCAAAATGTATGTTAACAGAATTACTACGTTTGAAATCTATAAAATCCTTTGATTAGGATCACATAAATCCCATTGCCCTGAAGACCATAGACGTATATCTATGGCTGGAAGCGAGCAAATTGGTTTTCGTATTTTTTTGATAGGTAGATACATTGAAAAGGTCCATTTATAGAATAGTCTGTGTTTAATTTCCCCGGTAGCTATTTGATGAGCCTGTGATTAGTTAGGTACTCTTCCTCTTTTAATTAACAGGCTAAACTTTTGAGAAATGCGAAGAAAAATTTAATTAGGTAACAGTAACCGAATCTGTCTAACTTTTTTAACCAAGCAGTACAAGGATTAACGTCGAGAGATTGACTCGACCACCACCTTAATTAAATACGTCAGTCTGCGAACAAGATGGATCAATAGATTCAAAAAAGTCTTATCCATCTTTTTAAAGTTCTAAAGTGGTAAAGAGGAACTCTTGAGTGTGGGGCTTCGTTGCTGCGGTTGATTATTTACTACCTACTGAATCTATAGACTTATTTAGACTGTTACAGAACGTGCTTTCACCCCGAAAGGGGTTCCAATGGAAAGGGGGCTGACGTTAGAAAGTAAGTGGCTTATTATGTAAAATTGCTTTGATTACAAAACCGAAAGCAATTTTTGGACGACCAAAAGTGCAAGAAAAATCTCATCGCTTTCCACGAAATTTGAAGTTTAAAAAATCTATAACGATTTAAAGACAATGCGTAACATAATTTGGAAATCCAAATCCAACCATGAAGGATTCTCTTCTTTTGAATTCCTAGAAACCACCATCCAAAATATGTCTTTCCTCCTGAAGCGCCCTGTACATGTAGATACTATATGATTCAAAGCGAAAGTGGGAATAGACCTCATCTTAATTCTACTACAGTTGACGTGGCAGAAGCGACTCGACTCTCTTCAATACAAGTACCTACAAACGCTTCTGTTTGTCAAAAAAATATGAACTGAATGAGGGCTGAGTCCTGGTAGTCATCGAAAAATGTTCCACAGAGGGAAAATTAACTCAACAAGGGCTGAGTTCAGAGTTACATCACAATAGTTTACACAGTAGGGCAAAATTAAATGTCCCTTTAATCACTGCGATGGTCAGCCAGCGAAATAACAGGAACACAGAAGACACGACAAAGAATTTTTTTAATAATGAAATGAAGTAATGCAAATGGAGTTGCATGACAAATACATTGGAAAGTCAAAAAGTTTAGTCTCTTTACGCCATTCTGATTGCATCTAACTGCTAGTAATTTCATAAACATTCAACTATAAAAAAATTAATCATTTAATGAGCAGATTCGACCGAGAAGTTTTCCCATAAGTAATTAATTTTGCAGTTTAAAATCTATGATGCTTTAGAGACCTGAAACTAAAAGGTATCCTAAAACTGAATAAAATAATTCGAAGTGGTCTGTCTTGTGTCGAAACTGCCAGACGCGGATCGCGATTTCGATCTTTTTGGATCTCATCAGCGCGTCGCAGGCAGCTTCAACAGAATACAGACCAACTTTTACCTGCTGCCTTAACAGCGCGTTTTAGAAAATACGACAAATGGCGCTGTAGTACAGATGGCGCTGTAGTACAGATGGCGTTTACAGAGATCCAAAAAGATCGAAATCGCGATCCGCGTCTGGCAGTTTCGACACAATACAGACCCTTCGAATTATTTTATTCGATTATGGTAACGTGCCTACGCCGTTGAGATGAGCTACGCCGGGATTCGTTTCAGCAAGTAGATATACACAAGTGGACCTTGTTGGAGCATACGTAATCCTAAAATGTAGCATTGTATTACAGATGGCGTTTACAGCGCCATTTGTTGTATTTTCTAATCCTAAAACTGTTTGGATATTGGATAAACCCTTGAATAAGACAACATTTACATATATAGAGTATAAAAAATTCAATTCCTAAAACGTTTTTTTTGTGTTATTATCAGAGTTTAATGGTCCTCAAAATATTTTAAATTTCTAACCCCTCACACTCAAATCTTGTCTAAAACTAAGACCGAAAAATATATTTATGTGACACTCCTTTTTGTGGAAATCCGTTAACGTCATTCAATCTTAAAGTACAAAGCTAAGGCGGCCTCGCGGATCCTAAATATGTATACTTCTGGTTTCCCTTTTATTTTTCCTTACAGCTTTTCTGACGATATATCTTTCACAGGCTCGAATAAATGCTTTCTGGATGGACGCAAACATGCGAACCCAAATTAGAAATTTCGTGGTTACCCCTTTGGCCCACCCTAACACTGTCAGTGTTCCAGAAATTTAGTAAAATTAAGGGAGGCTCTTGTTTCTTTAGAGGGTATACGGGTAGTTTATGACAATTCAAGTGGCGAGAGGTTATGTTCCAATAGTAGACAAAAGGAACTACAATACAACAATTATTATATTATTAAGGAGTCACTTTCAAAGGTCGAAACACATGATAGAGGTTTCTCATTAAATTCAATTAAACCAAAACAAGGATCTAATATTAGTTTTCCAAACTTCATTGGCATCATTTTAACAAGAAGTATTCTGGAAACTATTATAGCAAAGTTGGAGACTAAAAATTGTTATTTTATCGAGATAATTTTGTAATTTGTGTCAATGAGTTCGTCCAAGGATCGTAAAAAGGTGCTCCAACATTTCGACGCTATTCGAAGTAGGAAACGAGAGGTTCTTCTCGTGTCCTTTGACAGCATCCGGCGATAAATCGTTTTAGGTCCGGATC
Organism: Agrilus planipennis; assembly: GCF_000699045.2. Lineage (NCBI taxonomy): Eukaryota > Metazoa > Arthropoda > Insecta > Coleoptera > Buprestidae > Agrilus > Agrilus planipennis. The sequence goes on from NW_020442468.1 coordinate 1,291,258, forward strand.
CTTTGAATACTCTTTGACCATTGGTGACAGATGACAAATGAAAAACATTCTGCGGTTTATGGCTTTCCTGTTACATTTAGGGGACCTTGATGTATGACGTCCAATGTCCTATTGTCACGATTGCCGTTTCTATACCACCTATACGCAGCTATCGAAGGATATTGTTAACCGTAATTTTACCACGGAATTCATTGGGGACTTTCTCAATAAAGTGAGAAGGAATGAGGGAGATAGAAAGAGAAAAAAGAGAACCGGCAAAAAATGAATCTCTGGCTTCACGTCATGTATGTATCAAGTCGTTACAGGTCACAATATTCCCTGCAGCTAAATTCGATTGAACCATTCCTCGCTTAAAATCCTCCCCTATTTTTGAAATGTGTCACGAAAACAATTCCAAAATAAAAATCTCTAACCATGCTCGTGTAATTAATGCACCCGTACCTATAGAAAAGAGTCGACTGCTTTAGGCAATGTTTTTTGTTTTTAATTTTGTCTTAATCCAGTGACGGTACTAGAATATTATCACCACATACGTAACATAACGTTTCAACTTAGTAGTACTAATACAATATACCTATGGCTCGTAGGGATGTGGAGTGATTATCTTATATCATGATGATCTGAATATCTATGCTTATTCTAACAACTATTAATGGCCCTTCTCTGAATCAGCTAACTATTAAGATGTCGTCTAATTGAAAAATTAAACTAACTGACGCATCTACTTCCGATATCCATTACGTACAGATTTGCAGTGTGTGTGTTTTACAGCTCCATTTATATGGATACTCCACTGCTACTTCTACATAAATTTATGGCTTGTAATGTTCCTAAAATTTGTTGTCTATTTGGCCATATTTCTCACAAAAGAGACCTGCTATTTTATGATAAAAAAAAACTAATCGCACATGGCTTGTGTTGGCAGTTTGAGGTTAGGAGAATCGTTGAGTATAGGTATCGATATTAAACAGGCAATATCCCAGTTAAAACATCAGTGCATGCACTTAAGGGAGAATCGACTGCATATCAATTAATTTCCATGTTCGAATTATATCTTTAATAATTCACAGCCGTCAGAAACTGTCCTGAGGATACCTAATACAATTCCATATTTGAAATGTATATACCTACTTATCCATGAACTTGAAAATACAAATAATCTTTTGTGAACAACTTTTTATATTTTTCAACTTCACGTTTTTATTCTTTGCCCATTTGTCGACTCCTATTCAATTATTTTGCAGATTCAATTCAGCGAGTGAAAGAAAAAATAGTACAAAGAGAAACTCTAGAAGCACGTGTTTCCAAAAATAAAATTTCTTTTTAAAAGCGTTAACAGAATTGTTAGATCTATGTACGCCAGCAACTTTAGGGAAAAATATTTTATAGTTTATTGGCTACACGGCGATCTCTGCCATGGGTCAGAATTATTTAATGGCATGTCGAAGAAGTTTCGGTGTAATTTTCTTACTAACTACCCGCCGGAAGACAAACTAATATCCATCGGTAAGGAAGTTTACTGCTTACAACCAACGACGTTCACGAAACCCTATATATACCTTTACAAAGTTAAAATCCCTATGTCGGTGCAATACCATCACAATCTACAAAGCTTCGGAGTTCTGCGATTTATGCTTTATTTTAGAAAATCTAAGGTACACTCGGTACTTGAATAGCACCTAGTCATTTTCTCGATAATGCCCAAAACACAATATAACACAATATATTTCAATACATAATAGCTTTCCACAATAAAATACTTTAACTGTTATGGATCCGTGCGGCAGACCTAGATTAGATTACTCTTCGCAAATAGTTAAGGATGTGGGTTGTTCTAGTTTTAGGGAAATGCGAAGTTTAGCTCAGGATAGGAAAGAGTGGAGGTACGTGTCCAACCAGTCTTAGGACTGATGACCTTATGATGATGATGATGATGTAAGATTGACTCTCCTTCTTCAGGGGTTTCGCGATTGTAACGATTATTCATATAATTTAGTGGATTAAAAATATTAAAGAGATGGGGATTTCCAATTTTACCATAGATTTATGGCAAAACTACAGGTATTGAGAAAAATCATAGTTCGAAAACGTGTTTACGCCTTAGTACCTTGGATCAGTAGTTCAACGCTATAACATATTAATAACCATTAAAGGAATAAACTATTTCCATATAATACATTGTGTACACACACATCGTTAAGGAGAATCAATTGCAATAATTAATAATGAAATTGTCATAATAATTAATGTCAACACCACGTAATGGCACTTTGACTATGTCAAAATGCAGATGTAATTCGATAATGTGCTAATAATTTACGAAACCGGCCCAATCAACAAACGGATACTATAGTGTAATATATAAACAAAATGACTTCATAAACAGTAGGACATACTTAAATATTCATAGAAAGCTTCATGTCAAACCTACTTTAATGTTTTAGAAAAGTATCATGAATACTTTGAGTTTTGGTCGAAACACATGATAGAGTTTTCTCATTAAATTATTAGTTTTCCAAACTTCATTGACATCATTTTAACAAGAAGTATTCTGGAAAATATTATCGGAAAGCTGGAGACTAAAAATTGTTGTTTTATTTAGATATAATTTTGTAATTTGTGTCAATAAATAAACAAAATGACATACCTCAATATTCACAGAAAGCATCATGTCAAACCTATTTTAAAGTTTTAGAAAAGCATCATGAATACTTTGAGTTTTAGGACCCTCCATTAAATCTATACCTAGTACACCTAAGGCCCAACCTAACCAAATGTCCCCTAACCTAGATATCGAAAATATTGTTTTTAAATTAACCCCCCCCCTTGCATGTCAATATTCTTAATTCATTATCAATTTTATTTGGGACTGCATCTAACTCCTCTTTGCTAGATGTTCAAAAAAAAAATATAATACCTTATTCATTATTGCTGCTTGAATTAAAAAAATCTAGGTAAAAACTTTACACAGTACAAATATTGTCAAACTCAGTCCATAGGGCTGTATTTAGAGAAAACCATTTGGAGGTAAAAAGTGATTTAAACTATCAATTGTTCACGTTTGGAAGTTTCAGTATTGTACCCGAAGAAGAATTGTGACGTTCTAACTTTATGAAAAGTAATTTTATTCGCAGGTACTTCTTGCACGGTGCTGGGCAAGGTATTGCTTGCTGGAAGTAAAGCTTGCGGAATATAAATTACTGACAACGAAATTTACACCCTTACAACTCAAATATTCTGTACCGAAGCTGCGTAACTTTCCAAGGTGCAGTTCGCTGATAATTAAAATTTCAATTGCAAACTTGAGCCATTCCTCAACAATATAATGAGCGTCACATTGTTTGAGTAGTCCTCGGCGGCAAACTCAGTCCGATTTTGCTTCTCGTGTTTAATTAACAAATTATGAAAAAGCGAATGGAGGAGTTTTAATGGAAACGCTAAATCTAAAAGCATCTGATTTATTCAATACGAAATACCATAAAATAATTAAACAAAGGGGGAGCATTTTATGGTTCAATTATATCAGAAAGCTACTCTGCCCAGTATGTGAAAATAAGAGCCATTTGCGATCACAGGGATAACTCTCAAATCCTCAAATTCTAAAATGGAAGCAGTATTGACAAAAGAGTACTGTATGAAAATAAATAAAAATTAAACAAAAATACTGGCGTGCAAGGTAAGAAAAAGTAGGGAAAGAGCGAATGTAAAGATAGGAGACGAAAAATTGGAAGAAGTGCCCGATTTTGGGTATCTAGGAAGTCAGATAAGTCAGGACGGAAGGAGTAGTAGGGATACAAAGCAGAGGATAGCGCAGGATCGAATCGCCTTCAATAAATGGAAGTCACTTCTATATTCATGAACGATTAATTTAGAAATTCGAAAAAGATTATTAAAGGTGTAGGTTTCGAACGCGGCGTTGTACGGGAGCGAAAGATGGAAGCTAGGGGATGTGGAAAAGAAAAGGTTAGAAGCGTTCGAAATGTGGTGTTACAGGAGAATGATGAGGATACCGTGGATAGAGGTTAGAAATGAAGACGTATTAGAAAGAATAGGAGAACAGAGGACTCTATGGAAGTCAAAGAAAGAGGCGAGATGGACACCTCCCCAGGCATGAAGGTCTAGTTAGAGACTTATTAGAAGCAGAAATGGGAGTTAAGAGGAGCAGAGGTAGACCTACTCTAGATTACTATTAGCAAATAGTTAAGGATGTGGGATGTTCTAGTTTTAGGGAAGTGCGAAGATTAGCTCAGGATAGGAAGGAGTGGAGGTGCGTGTCCAGCCAGGTTTAGGACTAGGGCCGTAGCGATGAGCTCAGGGCCCCGGTGCAGTATTCCGCAAGGGGCCCTTCTTAAAATTGATGATCAGAAAAATGTCATTAAAAAAAATGTTTTAATTTCACGAATAGATGATTCCCCGTGCAGCACTGACAGATAACCTCTTACGGTGATGCCAACGTCGCGGTGTCGGCATGGGAGGCAGTTGGCAGCATCACACATATCCGCGCCGCGCGCATTTCGTCGTTCCACGTGATGCCTGATCAAATATATGGAGTATTGTGACAAAAATTGATATAGAAAAAAGTAAAATAAAAAATTATGATGTTCATTTCGTAGTTTGACTCAGCTCATCTCTAACAGCATAGTTTTTTTTAGAAGTCATTTTTTGAAAACAGAAAACTGCTAAGGGGCCCCTCGACTGCGGGGCCCCCGGTGCGCCGCACCGCTTGAACCGGCCTCGCTACGGCCCTGGATGATGATGATTTCCGATAAGTTTGCCCACTATAATCCTATCATCTCTATGTTTGGGACAACCTGCAACACCGTCTGTTCTGAAAACATTTTCATGTTACGCAAAGAATTCTTTTTAATCAGCCTAGACTGAAAATGTGTCATTTTCACCTTTTGGTTATTATCTATCGTTTAAAATTTCTGTGCTAATTTCATGTTTCCTGTAAAATATTAGAATCGATACCGGACTACGTAGCAAGTGAATTCAGTCACTTACCCAATCAAACGAACCACAGACTCCTTTCCGAAACTTTGTAGGTAGCTAAACGAAAAGAAGTTGTTGCCGCTTCTAACTTCTCGCGAATTAAATTTCACAATAGCTAGTTATAATCAGGTACGAACATTTGTAGCATTTGAATGCCCTGAAACATGATTCGTTACTAACTAATGCAATTAAAGTTGTTTCAAGTTTCCCGTCGACATAACACTTCAATTAGCAAGCTTACGTTTCATAAAACAATAAAAAACATTCTAGATAACACAGTCATCTAATTAAATTGTCAATTATTCTTTGTATTATCAATTCTGCCCAAGTCTACAAGTGCTGATACCCGAAATTAAAGCTAGTGTTATTACTTCATTAACCACCAGAACCCTCCAACATATGTTAATGGTCCCTTTTCGTTGAAAACGGGAGTTTAACAAATGACGATCATTTACCTAGCAAAAGACCAATTTCTTTGGTAGGCATTAACACAAGGAACGATCATCCGAAATGGTATAGTGTTGCCATCCATTGACTCTTATTAGATCCCTTCGTAAGCGAGTTTTTGTAGCACCTCGTTATACGTTACTCACCCCTTCCTGTAATTAATTTACACTGACTTTATACAAGGGTTATGTGGAGGTCACAATAACAAGAAATGATTTGCTTTCGGATAGCACTAGAAAAAGCGAGAATAATGACACCCACATAATCAAAACAAACATTTCTAGTACAATTCCTGAAAATAACCTACATTATTTCAAACACAAGTAATTCTTGTTGCAATAATTTGATGGCGGAGTTGATATAATTGAAAATTTGGAATGCTTTCCTTATTTAGAAAATAAAATGTCTATAAAAAGTCAATATTCTAATAATTTCCGAGATTGTCCAAATCCATGTGCCCACTAGCGACTTCTCCTAATGTTGTGGAACCCAATTCCTGTCTCTAAAACTAGATAATGAAACTAAAATTTGATTTGTTACATACACTGCACTACAAAACCAGAGATAAAGACAGAAAGGCCTCTTTAAACTTCTTTTAGTCATGCAAATAAGAGGGTGGTGTACCAAGTAGGTACTGATCCTGGATTTGTCTGGATGATCCGCCGAGGATCCAACCGGAAAACTGACGAACTATGCTCAGCTATGATCCTGAGCGCTAGTCCTACTACTTATATAACAACATTAAGTAGAATTTTAATTTTTGTCACAATATTTCTGAAGAATTAGCCCAATTATTAAAATTGCTTGTTCTTATTTCAATTTTCAAAAATAGTGTAATTCCCTCATGCAACTCATTGAGCTTGAAACGTAATTGGTAACGATTAGAAGAAATGTAAAATGTCTATTTCAATATCGCCCAAGTCCAGTGATTAAAAGCAATTAGGATATTAAATACCGAGGCATACACACGGTCATTCTTCTTCGATATCGTCGACCGTACATCATCGACTGACTTCAATATCCGTGCACTGACTGCAATTTACCTGGAAATTATCGACAATACGAGCAGAAGCTTTTACCAATGGAAAAACTATTTTCGTCGTCGGAAAATGATAACAGCGTGTGCATTTGTACGCGGATTCGTAATTGATTTGTAACAATTTTAAACTGAAAATGTACGGTATTCACCTACTGCATGCATACAGACATGTAAAGCACACATCAATGGCGTAGGGCATATACGGTCAAAACGACACAAGCCCACTTCAATGTATTGAGAAAAACAGGGAACGTAGATATATCGTATACCAGTTTAAAGAAAATGTAAATAAAATAAAATAATCCGTGGTGGTCTGTATTCTGTCGAAAGTGCCAGAATCGGATCGCGATTTCGATCTTTTTGGATCTCATCAGCGCGTCGCAGGCAGCTCCGACAGAACACAGACCAACTTTTACCTGCTATCTTAACAGCGCGTTTTAGAAAATACCACAAATGGCGCGGTGAGCGCCATCTGTAGACGATGCTACATTTTAGGATTACGTATGCCCCAACAAGGTCCATTTAAATATATGGATATCTACTTGCTGAAACGAATCCCGGCGTAGCTAACCTCAACGTGATAAGCACGTTACCATAATCGAATAAAATAATTCGAAGTGGTCTGTGTTCTGTAGGAGCTGCCTGCGACCCGCTGATGAGATCCAAAACAATCGAAATCGCGATCCGCGTCTGGCAGTTTCGACAGAATACAGACCACTTCGAATAATTTTATTCGATTATGTTAACGTGTCTATCACGTTGAGGTGAGCTACGCCGGGATTCGTTTCAGCAAGTAGATATCCATATTTTTAAATGGACCTTGTTGGAGCATACGTAATCCTAAAATGTAGCACCCTACTACAGATGGCGTTTACCGCGCCATTTGTGGTATTTTCTATAATGTAAATACTAAATCTGATCTCCACACAATCAGTCAATGTAATAAGGGAACTTGTAGAACTCCATCGTTATATAATTTTTTATAACCTTGTAACATTCCACCCTTAGTAGATGTTAAAATTGAAGCAGAAGGATCTCATTGCCGCGGTTCAAATGTCTCCCAAAGTACATGCCGACACAGAAACCAATGGGTTCTACATCGTCAAGAAAGATTCGCAAAGGCGAATGACATTTGCTAAAGTATTATAACAAGATGGCGCCCTAATATGCCAATAATGGATACAAAAGACAGGGGAAAAGTATCTTGACGAAGAATTTGTACCACATAGTAAAATCATTGATAATCGATGGTTATACTTTAGAAAACGTGTTCAATTTTATTACTCCAGAGTTGTTACTTCGTGACCACCAGAATGTTGGCGCAAAGATTCGTGGAGAGTACGTGTGGCTTATTATTAATACAATAAAACCATGGTGTAAATAAATTATCTTTTGCGTTGCGTTATTAATATAACTAAATCTATTGTTTTAATAGAATGAACGCAATAGATTGTTTTGTTTTTCAAAAACAGGGTTTAATTATATATAAAAATAACTCCTGCCTCTCCTCTCTTGTGAGCACGATGGTTATTAATGACTTTCATTAATGCAAAATCATTGATAACCGATGATTATACATTAGAAGATGTGGTTGCTGAAGCTTTCTATAGTTGTAATTGTGAATTTGGGATATGCTCTAGAAAGCCGTTGCCATCGTCGGTCGTTCTTGTACAATTTGAGGTACCTACTAGGAGTAGGAGCGTTATGATTGATCTCAAGATTTTCCTCAAGTTTGAAGAGATACAACGACGATCGCAGCTTGAATTCCACTGCGTACAAGATTGTCCAATACCAACATCCGATTAGGCTTGATATGATGACATCGTCCATCTTTAACCAGAGCACAATGCACTTTTAAGGAAGTTGATTTTTCGACTTTTAATTTTTCAATAATTCAATTCAAACCTCAACTCCAAAAGGTATTATCAACGTTTTAAATTTTGTAATCCCTATCTCGCATCTTCAAGGGTGTAGAAATGTTTCTTTGGTGCCTAAAATCGTTAGAACTTAAAACAACTACGTGGTATATTCACGAGCAGCCACTGGTACATGTGCAATGCCACTGGCAATATCGCGACGTGTCGCTTCGCATCGTTTTGAAAACCAATATCGCTTTTTTTGTGCGCCACGCTCTGGTGCGACAAGACAAAACGGCAAATTGCATCCCAATTGGCAATAACTAGTGTCCGGCTTTCTGTCCCAAACGATACGGCTTTAATACTTTTTTTGTTTTCAATCTGTTTCAAACAAAAGTAATAGAACGCGTTTCATACAAAATGTCACACGCGTTGGATGTGAAATTGATAATAACTGCACTGTTTTAACACGTTGTGTTTACATTCAATGTGAAAGTGGTCCATCCCTATGCAGCTATGCCCCAATGTTTTTGACTGTTATCGTGATATCGAAATTATCCCAAATAAGCAATTGTCGATTTGTTTAGACAGAAAAAGGAATTATTGAAATTTGGCTTTATTGAGCTCAAGGCAATTAATACTGGATTTTTATGAGTTCATTTACCTTTAGTATAAGTTAAACATCCTACCAAAAAAATACGATACTTAGTTTGTATAAAGAGTAACAGGCAGTTATAGAGCTGGAGCAGCAACGTAGAGAAGCAAATATCAGGAAGGGAGTCAGACAGGGAAGCACACTGTCACCGCTACTTTTAATCTATACATCGAAGACGCGATCAATATCATTAAAGACAGTAAAACTGTAGGGATAGATATATAGGGGTAAAATATTAGTATGCTTAGATTTGCAGATGATATAGCAGTAGTACAATCTAGCAAGGAGAAGTTAGAGATAGCTTTAAATAAACCGGAAGCGGTATTGACAAAACGGTATTGTATGAAAGTAAATAAAAGCAAAATAAAAATACTTTTCTGTAAGGGAAGAAAAAATAGGAAAAGGGCGAATATAAAGATATAAGACGAAGGATTACAAAAAGTGGCCGAGTTTAGCTATCTAGGAAGTTAGATAAGTAAGGATGGAAGAAGTAGTAGGGATATAAAGCAGAGGATAACATAGGGTCGAGTCACCTTCAGTAAAAAGAAGTCACTTCTATGATCGGGAACGATTAATATAGGTATGGTTAAGGATGTGAGATGTTCTAATTTTAAGGAAATGCGAAGAATAGCTCAAGATAGGAAGGACTAGAGGTGCGCGTCCAACCGGTTTTAGGACTGACGACCTTATGGTGATGATGATGATGATGATGATGATGAATTGGCAATACTTTGTACAACTAGATATCATTGATTAAGCAATGTTTTATCAATCTTATTTGGATTTTATCAAGGTTCAGACCTATACTTTGAGATCTCATATGAATGTATGCTTTGAAGTCAATCCAGAGCCCAGTCCTCATTCTAACACTTCATCCGCAAACTCAAGTGAAAAAGCTGACAAAATTTGTTATATCGCACAAAAATTGGATTCGCAAGGATGGTTAATCCTTGTGAAAATGTAAAGATGTACTTGTCTTGCAACCATTTAGAGAAAATATCCTATTAGTAGTGAACATTGTATCAAATGCCACCAAAAGCTTTTTGAGTTTTATGACATGCAGACAACAGCCGTGGCCTAGTGATCTTCATTAAAAGTCTACAATATTGTAGATTTAGATTTATTGCAATTTATTCAAATTTGGACAATGCAGAACTTCCGCGTTGATCTGCATATCTCTTGGAATAAATGTTTGCTCTTTACAGATGCTACAGTGAATAATCACACTGATAGAGGACAATAACTTCGCAAAGCCGCTTGTTTTCTATCAATTATCGCCTAGATTGAAAATTCGCTACCTTCAAGGGTCGCATTATTCGAAATTACGTATTAGCAATGTACATCGTTTCGCAATTTCAGTAGTGCATTGGCTTTGTTTATAGATCACAGGCAACAACCTGGTGAGAAGTTCATTATCGTCTTCTATATCCTTATGAACATAATAGCAAAAACAAAACTGAGAATCTGAGCTGCTCCTTTTGAATACTGACGCGAAACGACCTGCTTACTACTAACTTCGTACCTTAAACTTAATCCATTTTATTTACTAACGTTTCACGAATATAAGCGTGAAGAGAAGAAACACTAACGAACTACACGACTTGATTTTGCTTACGAATATTTCATGGAGACAGCTTCAATTTAAAGATAAGGTGATAGAAGGTAAATTAGTGTCGAAACGTCAACCGTCGTTATTATAATGCCAAAAGCATATAAGGAGTGAAGAACATTAAGATTGTAGACAGCAATTTATAGAAAGTATTAGACTAAAACTCATCAGCGTGCCAAATATTTGAATACTACTTTAGGAGCAAAATTATCTGACAGAAGAAGTACGTCATAATAGTATATGTATACAGAATTGATGCAAATGAACTACTTTAATTACATTTGAACTACTCCACTCACTCAAAGCGATTTTGATTTATAACAGCAGAACAAATACATGAAAAAGGATGCATTTTTTTAATAGAAATTGGTAAATGGTCATCTATTTGCAAACACACATATGTTGCCAACTGCCAATAAATCAAATATTCCTAACTATTATTGCATGAAACTCGAACTCAACACATTTTGTTTCATTTGCAACACTTGATTGATTCCTTTTTTTATTAATACTTATTTACAAAAAGCAATACCGTCTGCAGCTCCATAGCTTTTATACAACAACAAACGGTTTCTATCTCGTACAATCATTCGTTGTGCTTTTTTTCATCTTGCAGTTGGTAAGATTTATATCAGCACGAGGCGGAAGCGGACAATGTAAGTGTAGGAAATGAGGTGAGGAACCCTATCCCAGCGTAGTGCCTTCAGAAATTGTAATCAATCTAATCCTAGTATTACCTTATTTATAAGGTGAGTGAATTTCTGTGTCGACTTCACAGCAAACCTTTATTGTTCAAATCCCGGCAATTTGTAATTGCCATCATCATGGGCGGATGAGAGAAAGGGGCCGATTAAATTAAAACACGTCCCCTATTGTTTTCGAAAGTTCTTTCAAAAAGTTACAACGATCTTTTTCCGTACCGTCCGCATTGTTTTCCGGTTTGAAAAGGATCTGTGAAAATGCCCGGAAAATTGCTTCTGTTAATCAGGAACGGACGAACCGGATGTTGAAATTCAACGTCAATTTCTTTAATAATAATCACTATATTCTTCGTAGATTAATTGGTACATACCAGTAAGAAATGTAGTAATACTAAATAATATATATATA
>NW_020442468.1:1303005-1320296 GCF_000699045.2 Agrilus planipennis
CAAGTTTTTCTGTGGTTTCCTTGGATCACTTAGGCAAATGCTGAGGCAGTAATATTCCACAGATAATCTTTCATTCTCTTCTGTCTTCATTTCGTCCGTCTCATCTTTCTCACCCGAACCACCACCCACCCATTCCCACGATTCCGGAAAGCAGGCTGAAGAGGGCCTTCCGCCCTACCTTCCAGCGTAGTCCGGAGGTACTGCACGCAAGCCAGCGTTGCTGGCTGGTGGGAATGAAACACCCAAAAGTTTTTTTTAGGGTCGAGTCGACGGTAACAGTTTTACATGCGAATGAGAGACCGTGGATAGAGAAGATTGGAAATGAGGAAGTATTATAAAGAGGACACCTTCTCAGGCATGAAGGCCTAGTTAGAGACATATTAGAGGCAGAAACAGGGGTTAAGAGGAGTACATGTAGACTTAGATTAGATTACTGTTCACAAATAGTTGAGGTTGTTCCAATTTTTTGCAAATGCGAAGATTATCTCAGTCCAACCAGTCTTAGAACTGACGACCTTATGATTAACCCCAACTTAATGTGAATATATATATTAATCGGAATTGTGTACCTAGTTAATTAAAAAGTTTATAAGTTAAGAAAAGGATTGGATCCCGCAGATTTTCACGAAATTTAGCTACTCTAAATAATTGGATAAAAAGTCAATAAAGCTCAAGTTCAATATTAAGAAATTGGTGATAAACTTTGCGAAAGTTTTTAACTTCTTTCCCCATTTTTCGATCATGATTAGCCATCATAACGTTGTACTACGTAGAAATCTAATTATCTCCTTCGACAAACTAATGTAGCACATTAACGACATCAACCGCTTATAATTGTGGAACTAGTTCGAAGTTCTTTAATAGTCATATTCCGTTAAACTTAAATAGGACGTTGCTCACTAGTCTAATTTAAGTCATTAAAACTTTAATGTGGAATCCATCAGAATCTGTGTTAATTCATACTGATTTATAGCAATTTCATTTTTAAAGAATTTGTTGGGTTTGAGCTTTGGTACAATAATTTTAGAATCTTGTTTTATAAATTCCGTTTGTTCTAGTTCTTTTAAAAACAAATGAGCCCTTTGGTGTCAATATTACGTCATTCCACAGATTAATCAATGGCAATAGATTTAACCTAAACTCCTGCATGTCATTTTGCAAACCAAGGCAACCCACGGAGATAAAATATTAGAGCAGGGAAGTCCCATGCGGCCACACAAGTGGCACAGGGACGTGAGGTAAAAAATAGTGAGACGCTCCACTTTCTTCTCTGCCTTTATTTAATGGTAGTTCCGATTAGCCGGCACAGCTGACTACACGAGTGTGCATGAAACTAAAACGAAGACAAAAGAGCTAAAGAGAAGATCCCTTTATCTGCTGCTTCTTTCTTATATCATAGCATAACATGGAAAATAGACTGTTGGCATCGTAATGAAAACATTTGCTGTCGATATCATACATCTAAGCAACCGTTTGTGGTCTACAATGCAGATGTAATAAAGTAGGTACCAACTGAAGTCGCACAAGAATTTTAAAGAGCTCTTAAATCAAATTCTTGGATATGGTGGAATCTAATGGATAAAATATGGATAGAATTTCAAAGAACCGAATACATCCACTATAGCTAAATATACCTCTGAAAAAAAAAACACGTATCTGACAATTCTTTTTATGGATAGACTAAGTGACCTACTTTTTCTGTTTTTTCTTACTTGATATCGATTCTTAAATATGCTTTTCAGCAAGTAACAAAAAAATCCTGTGTGGCACCTTTCTAATAATTACAAAACACGACAAGCCTCTGGCACAAGTTGGCAAACGTTTTGTAACTCGGTGTCGACAATGTTTCTTTTGTTTCTCCCCGTTCGAAGCAAATAGCAAGCGCAAGTATCAACCCAAGTTTCCCGAGCAACTTCCCCTTGCATCTATTTGATAACGACAAAGCTTCGAAACGCCGGATTAAGTTCTATGCTTATGTTACTTTTATGTTTCATATTTATATTCCTAAAGGGTACGCTCTAAGATCAAGATGCTTTTGAACCCAAATGGCAACATCTCCAAGTGTATTTGTTTTATTTGTTGAATAAAGCAAATCTAAATCTCCGAGATATTTTCTGCAGAGATCACGGTATTATAATCCTCACAGTTTGCTAGAAAACATCATTGTAATAAACCAGTGGCAGAAAGTTTAAAAGGTCGCAGACATTTTTAGGTTATAGAAAAGAGAAAGATACGAGGGCGGTTCAATAAGTACCCGTGTAAGAAATGAAGACACCTTTTTTTTTAAATTTGTTTTTTTATTTTTCAACATAGTCCCCTTTTAGAAAGATACACTTCTCCCAACGACCTGCCATTTTTTTTACCCCTCCAAAAAATAAGATTTTTCGAACTCTCCAAAATCCCCCCCTGTCTCGGCGATGACTTCCTCGTTTGAGCTAAATTTCTTTCTCGCTAGTTATCTCTTCATGGTAGGGAACAAGATGAAGTCACAGGGAGTCAAATCGGGGTGTGCGGCAGCAAATTCATAACGTAATTCATGCATTTTGGAGGCAACAACTCCTGATGAATGTGCCGGTGCGTTATCGTGTTGAAANTATATATATACAAAATGAGAGTGATGTCCTTTTATATCTAGGGTCAAAAGGGAGGCGCCATCTGGTGGGTATTTGCTGCTACTGAAGTATTACGAGGTTAGACAAAATCTTTAAGCTTACCTAACTGAATTGCAGCTTACACATGTAATAGACAACATTAATTTAACCAATTAACAAGAAGAATAATGAGGGGTCTCCTGTTGAAAGGTGTCTAGTACTTGAAATCCTTCAGTAACAGCAATTATTCCCACTAGATGGAGATACACTGCCTCTGTTTGGTTAGGTTAGGTTATGTTTGGATTTTACATAAACTCCCCCTTTAGAAACTTCTTAAGTTTAGTTGGCAAATTATCACCGAGCAGCGTGGTTAAGAGGTTTACACCATGAGTTGGCATTCTATCCCCAAACACCAGTCACCCATTCCCACGATTCCTAAAAGGAACCTAGAGAGGGCTTTCTACCCTACCCTCCGGATTAGGCCGGGGGGACTGCTCGCTCACCAGCATTAGTAGCCAAAAGTTCTTTCTCAACAATTTATCCTGAATGCCTAAGGCGCGCTGATGAGATGAAATAAGATCGACATGATCCATGCCTGACAGTTTTGACAAATTCGTGACGAAGAAATTAAATTACTTAAATAATGAGATCTAAAAATAAATTCTCAAATGTTATTTTGTTTCTGTCAGTACAGCAACTAAACAATATAACTGATTGATGTTATTACACTGTGAAAATATTCATCAAATTCCTTAAATCTTGAGCATGTTACATCAGATACCTAAACTATGTTTGAAAAATTTCGTCTAACGATTTTGATAAAACTGAAATGCGAGAGTAGTATAGCAAGCGGGATCTTTAATTTTTTTGCGCCAAATTAAAATAAGCCCCTCCCCTTTTTAAAAACTATTCCAGAGGGTCTTAAGAACCTCTTTAGCTGAAGCATTGCTTTGAAAGACATGGGAAAATTACCTCTATGAGGCGTCAGAGGCCAAAGGAAAGAAATTATTACGTATGGACAGACTATCCATTGTCTTATTAGAATCCCGCTTGCTATACTGCATGAATCTTAATATACCCTGAGCATCCATAACTTATAAATTATACGAGTGAAGCTAGGGCAACCTAATATTTTAAGGTTATAAACGGTGTAGGTAGATAACTACTTTCCATTCATCCAAATTATTTGTAAGGAAGTGTAGGAAGACATAGCCAGTACAAACTAAATCTAAGTGTCAGAACTGGTCGGTAATTTTAATGGAATGTAAACAAGATTATACAGTCGACCAAGTTTTAATAGTCAGTTGTTACAGTCAACTGTTTGTTTTCTTCGCTTCAAGTTTTCCCTAGAGATTTAAAAGGCATAAAGTGACCTCAGGCGTCATAATAAATTCATAATCGTTGTGCCAAATTTAATCCATTAAAATTAATAACCCGTTTCAACTATAGCAAATTGGAAATTTTCAACGACCCTATAATGAATAAATAATTGTCTGTATTATTCCAGTTAAATTACATTTTTAAATGAACGTAAAAATCATTTCAGTTTCATAGTGGATTTTACCTTCCAGGTAAACGGGAAGAAATGTGTTCATTATTATCGTTTTGACTTTTACCGATTTCATAACAAAAGGGCTCAACAATTTTCACGGGTGGAACGACTTTAGAACAAAACTAAAGTACAAAATCAACCAAAAGACCGTCATGTAGGTACATATAGTCTGACATATACCCTAAGGATAAATTAGCATCTGTATCTACTCCAATGAGACAAGTTTTATTGAAGCTGAAGTAAAAACGCTAAGGTCTTCAAACTCAAAGAGAAAAACTTTTCTTTTAAATCGTTTATTTTGTATGATGTATTTGTAATAGGACTATTAATATTTTGGAAAAGTGCCTCCCCCCTAATAAAAAAATTGGCAGTGAGGTATTCTCATGAATTCCTAAGAACCTTCTGATTATAATTTCCATTGTCCTTTGTTCACATTTGAACTAAGTTTGAGGAAACCTAATTAAGCGGATAAAATCTAGTGGGTTTGTTTAACATCAGATAGATATTCCACAATAACGGCGACAAACACGGGATGATAATTGTAGGAGGTAATTTAACTTTTGCAGGCGGCTTATTAGAGAGTTCATTTAAAACGTTTTGCACTCATGTAACTACATAAGCAGTAGCAAACATAATACGTTCATAACTACCAAGCTGTCACCCGAAAGTTGGTTAGCTTTGTTAAATGATAGGTATTTAAACTATTCACCTTTGAACTAGGTCCTTTCACATTAGCGTAGATTTATCTTCCTTTCGGGACATAAACTGGGTCCGTTTTGTTGACACACGCGAAATTATATAGCTACAGAATGTTTTAAAAATATGTTGCAGTATTAATTAATCTAGGACAGGTTAAGTTAAGTGACTGTAAGAAGAGAAATATTTTATTCCATTTTACTTCATTTGACGGATTCCTGTGCGAGCCTTTTTTGGATTTTTGGGATAACCTACATGTCTTTCTTCAGTTATCACTCTGACGAAATAAAAATGGTATATTCAGAGGATGAGAAAATGGTATATAGACTAGCCGCGGATGCCTTTCTTCTTGTGCGCCGTATTTGTAAATGTGTGTGTCGTTCTTGCGTTTTGGGAAAGCAGTTCAAAGAAACAATAAACTATTCGGAGGTTTCCAGAAGGTTCCCGAAAGTAAACAAACGAGTATTTAAAGGAAGAAACGATCGCCGAGAGGGAGTAGAAATAAATTAACCGTTGCAGAAGTGAAACGGAAAATAAACTGACAGTGATAGCAGTGATATAAATAGCGCAGTGAATAATGATATATCAACAGTAGTGTAAATAAATGGAATAATTCAAAACCTAACTTAAGTAATACTTTAATAGTGTTTTTAAGTTAGTAGTAAATAAATAGTTTTTGTCGTTATTAGTCTTAGAAGTTAATATCAATCAAAATTTGCCGCAGAAGGTTACATTGGGTGTATTCGTTTTGGAGAAAGAAACGAATATTTGATGTGTAATGTCAAAGAGTTACTCCCCAAGTGGTCGATGCGTAGACGCAGCAGTTTTATTTCAAGTACATCATCCCCTTGTTGACAATTAAGAGGTATTAGAAAGAACAGGAGAGCAGAGAACTCTATGGAAGTCAATAAGAAATAGGCGAGATAGGTTGGTAGGACACCTTCTGATGCATGAAGGTCTAGTCAGAGACATCTTAGAGGCAGACAGGAGAGGTAGGCCTAGATTAGATTAATGTTACCAAATAGTTAAGGATGTGGGATGTTCTAGTTTTATGGAAATGCGAAGATTACCTCAGGAAAGGAAAGAGTAGAGGTGCGTGTCCAACCAGTCTTAGCACTGACGACCTTATGATGATGACATCGTCCTCCTCAGTCTGATATGAATTTTATTATGCTTTATGAAATTTCATGAATAATCCTATCTAATTAGTGGTAGTTACTCTTGTTTTGATACAATTCAGTACACCCTGTAGATGTTATCCACAAATGTGTAGTGCCTTCCGCTTAGATAAGGTCATTTTGGACATTTGAAACCGAGGCTTAGGACAGAGTTCGACAAAGTTATATAACGCGTGCATACGGAATGATGAGAGCGGCATTCCGACGCGATAAACTTGACAGAGCAAGCTTTAATCCAGGAAATTATGTCCAGTTCCGAGTTTGTAACTAAGTAGTATCTGGGTCGAAAACGGACCCATACGATCATTACACAAATGTATGCGCATACGTATGTACACATATATATATATACGTGGGTACATATATGCATCGGCTATGAGCAAAGTTGAGGCCCCAAACAATCTAATTTACATAAAAGTTATCTTTGATGAGAAGTGGCGGATTACAGATTTTTAATGCCCCCGAAGAGTGAGTTTCTGCAATGTACAAATATACATTTCAAAGTTTCGAGCAATGGTCCCTCGAACACGGACTCGTGCAGTTAAGTGCCTCGAAAATAAAATGAAAACGAAAAGGGCGCACGATGTCCAGTATTTGAATTAATTTTCTGACGTGAGTGATAGCAGACGCCATATGAGCTTTCAACAAGTGACGTTATCCAGATTTATTTCATACATACACGAGCTTTTCAATACATGCCATTCAAAATTAAGGCCACATTCATTTTGTCGTGTTGTTCATGATTATCGTGCAAAACGTTTTGATATGGAATTACAATTTGACCCTCTACAAGAAATATGAAAAGGAACATTTCAAAAAATTAAAAAAATAAATTGAATGATCGCGTGCGACATTCAACAAATGATTACGTTATGATTTGCTTGAAACTTGAAATATGCCAATTGAATTGCTTATAAAGAGTATTAAAATAGCTTAGTTCAAACAGTTTCAACCATTGTTGAGGCCCATTCAGAAACATCATTCACCAAGTTCAATGACAACCTCAACACTGCAACTCATCATCATAAGGTAGTCAGTTCTAAGATTAGTTGGACACGCACCCCCACTCTTTCCTATCCTAAGCTAATCTTCGCATTTCCCTAAAACTAGGACATCCCACATCCTTAACTATTTGCGAACAGTAATCTAATCTAGGTCTACCTCTACCCCTCCTAAGTCCCGTTTCTGCCTCTAATATGTATCCTACTAAATCTTCATGCCTGAGAAGGCTTCCTATCAACCTATCTCGCCTATTTCTTATTGACTTCCTCTGTTCTGCTTTTCTTTCTAACCTTTTCTATCCACGGTATCCTCATCATTCGCCTGTAATACCACATTTCGAACGCTTCTAACCTTTTCTTTTCCGCCGCGCCTACTGTCCATGTTTCGCACCCGTACAGGACGTATTGATAAATAATTATACTAGAATCCATGCTTCGCAACCAATTAAGAGGCAACGTGTGGAATTTTGCAAAATTTTTAGGTTAAGTTTGAACGACGGTTTAAAATAATATCAAATTCTGTTCCAAAGGCTGTTAGAAAACTCAAAAAATGGCTTGTCTATTTTCAATCGGGAATGTTAGGTATCCATGTTTGCCAACTTGATCGCTTTTGGCAATAATATCTAATACAAGCCATGCTTGTCTTCAATTTAAAATCAAACTTGGCAATTATTAACAAATTGACGGAAAAAAAGTTGGCTAAATTACCTTAAGACAATAACTAAATAAAACTAGGTAATTAAGGTATTAATTAATATCTACTTTTGGGGAAAAAAATAAACTATTCCTTCATATAGGAGCTGATAACTTATATATAGGTAGGTACTTATATACACCAATAGTGCATGTTCTGCAAATTCGTTCGCCTGGAACGTGAACTGAAAACCACAGAACAGATTGGGGATAATTAATGTGAAAGCATAGGTCAGAGTAAAATATGACTTGAAACCACCAAAGGTCATTATGAATTTCAGCAGCCCGATTTTCAGATGCGATTGATCGACGTGGATAATGAATGGACTCGAAAACGATTCTGTACATTTCAATAAATCCAATTCAATGAACCATCTGTAGGAATGCCATGCACGTAACTAGTTTACCATAGCACGTTTCGGTAACGCATTGCTAATGCATAAATATCAACGTTGTATATGACGTCGTAATTTTAATAAAACGTTTTTAGTTATGTGTAGGTGATTTACAGATCCACCATTTGCTAATCAATTTTAAAATGCGGTTACTCGTATGTAGTTTTCCCTCTAATCAATTGAGTTCTATTTATTAGTGAGTAGGTAATAACAACATTTTATGTGTTATAACCTCAAACGAATCAGTTAAGAGAGTTTGAACAACTTGTATGAATAATTAATTTGTACGTGATTCACTTCAAATAAGTACTACGCATTGATTAAAGAAACTATTGCACACCATAATTTAACCAAAATAATGGTGGCAAGGTGAAAAATTTTTTGATACTGGAGAGTAGAAGAAATGAACGTATCTGATCCGGTAGTGAACCGTACGTAGGGAATTGCTTTTGAAAGATGTTTAACAGTAGGTATGTTCTAATTTCTATCAGAAACGTTTAATTGGATTAAAACATTATTCCTGGCGTATACTGCACTGACATTACACAATCACGTATATGGGGGGAAGTTTCCAATTTAGTATCTTTCTTAAATTAACAACACTTCTCTGTTTATTGTACACAAGTAGAGTTCATTAACCTTTGAGAACCATGTGGTTTTAGTCACAACTTAATAATTTCGTTGTCCCCATCAACATTTAACATTATTTCATTGCTCAACCATAATTCTTCCACTTTTTATAAAAATAAATTCTGTTAAAAACGGGACGATTAAAAAAAACTTAATCTATATACTGCATCTTCTACAAAAGTCCAGAAGTCGCGGATTTTAACAAATCCCTTCATGGAAGAAGTTCCTTTTCTTTTTGCGGCAAAGTATCGTATTATCATCAAAGGTCTGTGCATCCTTTGAACTCAAAAGAAAGAGCAACTTGTTGCGCCAAAGCAGTGAGAAAAGCGCAAATAGTCCTTTAATCATCTTTATGTCTATGAATCGATAGTTCTAAAGGGAATCAACCGTCAATATACATTTGCAACCACCACAAAGAACAGCTTAGTTTTATATGTCTGCAGTAAAATCAAGTATCTGCTTGTAACCTTTTAACCTTTAAAATTTAAGGAAAATACTCTTCAAAAAAGAAAGAGGAAAATTAAGAATCAATTGAAAGCTAGTGCTATTTTGATAAAACACTCGGTGTGTATTGTGTCTAAATAATATGTAAATCATTCGATTCAATGAACAAACGTTTTCCTTTAATACATCAATGATGCAACGTACAATGAAGATCAAGTTGCTATATCTTGATAGCATATTGAATACAAGATATTTAAAGGCTTCAAGAGAGTAATCCTTTATGATACGGCCTCTTTTTAACAATGTGACATTTAGTTATAGATAGCGTACGCTACAGATCGTCTTTGCGATTTATATACACGTCCACGAACATTTTTAGCAGTCTCCTAAAGCGGCTTAACGGCATCCAGGAATAATCCCTTCAAAAAGTTGAAGCACTTGAACGAGTGACTAGTCGCACCCAAATCCGACTTTTCAAAGCATCTCTCGTTCTCTCGTTAACTGTATAAGAATTAGTGAACTTGGTGAAATTCATCTGCCATTTTCGATTCCTTTACTCAATTTTAATTTACTGAATCTCCGGTAATAGTGTTACGTTTTAAATTCGCCTTGATAATTAAAATTATATCAAAGAGATTACCAGCAATTTTCGTCGATCTTCGATATTCATTCAATTAGAAACGTTTGAGATATGAAACTATAAGAGTATATTAATGTTAGAAATGAGGAGAAGTATACTGAGAGGCCCATGGAAGTCAGCCAATATGTTCGTGACTTACTAGAAAGTGGTAGAAAGGATAGAGGTAGATCAGACTACTGCTCGTAAATAGTTAAAGATGTAGTTTTTGAGATAGAAAGAAGTGAAGGTAACCTCTGATGGTAATATATTTAGAAGTAGACTTTTACGTTGGACATGTGTATTTCCACGTTAATGAACTGTTAATTAAATGTTTTAAGAATGTGTTGTTTACAAATATGCTACAATTGTTTCACTTCTGGTGAAGGTTGAACAAACTTGGTCGACACAACACTTAATGAGCATTAAAGAAACATTGTTAGTTTCACCTTTCTATGTGATCTGTCTTCATTTTAACATTTTGAATTTAATACAGTCCAAATCAATTAATTGCTTGCTTTATTAAGGTTTTAGAATTTCCACATTCTGCATCTCAAATTCGCACAGAGAACAAACTTTCAAATACCATACAATCCCTAAATCCTACTTAACATTAACGGAATCCTACGAAATGATTTAATGAGGGCTTTCGTTAATGGTGTTAGTTAGTCTTACCAATAAACTTCGATCTTTGCTGTTAATGATGTAAATTTACCTTGAAGGTAATCACTAATCCCTGTATAGTATAAACTGTTTACCACAATATTTATCGTTGTGGAACGCTCTATTTATATTAATCGTGTACATAACTGCAATAAAAAATCTGCCTTTTGTCAAATTTAATTGGGGTTAATAAGCAAATACCTTTCATAAATACGATCTCCATAAAACTGAGATCACAAGAACAATTTTGAAAAAAAAAAAAAAAAGGAAGAGAAGCCTTTTTAAGGAGAAGATTAAATAATTCTCCCCGCATTTCGACTCACCCCCACTTAAAGGGAGCTTCTTTTAGCTATCTACACAGACCTCCAGATCCTAATAGAACCCTACAAATTTTCCTGTCAGCAGCCGAATGGTTTCGCGTCTAATCCGTTGTTTCCCGAAACCCCGATCGTTTACCCCTTCGGGTATTGTATTACACCCTCAAATTAGCGGCTGGACAAAAGCCAGCAAGTTACTGCTTTTATATCTTCGCTCGATTCTTCTGCCACTAAGTAGCGGCAGGGACGCAAAGCGCCGAGGCCCTACAATGGTCGTAAACTAGCTTCATGCATTGCCCAGTAATTGGTTGTCCGAAGGCTCTTTTAACATCCCTTATACATGCCATAAAAAGAACGAACAAAAGGATTCCTTTTATAGAGTGGCACAAAGCTAAGGTTCCTCTTTATTTCTTAGGCAGTGATACTGCATCACCCTGCTTCCCCTGCTGCAATCGAGTAGATGGTTTACAATGGCTTCCAATTGCATCGTAGCACACGAGTCCTTAATTGTCTTCGTCAGGCTTCACGAAACAACATAAAATACACATTTCTTGAGCTGCATGACTCAAAATTAGTCAATTATTAATCAACTTTTAGTTATAATTGTTAAAAAAGGCTATGTAGCCTATTTTTGAGTATCACTGAATGCTAGGTAAAATGAAATGCTTTGTTGACAATCGTAAGCTATTTCCAACCGAACTGGACGTGTTTCTGGCCTGAATTCTAGTCCTTTGACTAGAAAATCCCATAACTGCTACTATTGCCAGATGACTCTTGACAAATACTGTCGACTCTTACGCCACCTACGACTAGCTACGGTTTTGCCTATTTCTTATTTGTTCACATTGGAGATTGGAGCTATGGCAGTGTAGTACTCCCTATTTCCATTTTGTATTATCTTGCACAATCTATGAGCATTAAGGGTAATATGAGTAGCCTTTGGACAGTTCATGAAAAAGATATCTACAAAAATAATCTTTATATGGAACTACCATTTTATTGAATTGAATTTTCAATAATGCATGTTTGTTTCCTTTAATACAATTTTAAAGCAAAGCAGTGCATCGTTTCTTCGAAACCAATGTATCAAAAAGAGTTAGAATCTTTTATCGACTTACGACTTCACGTGCAATTTGTGTTCGTACAGATGGAATACAAAATGAGATAGATGCTCGGAATTATTTACCAGATGTTAAAAGGTTTTCCTTTATTAATTTATTGATGAAAACGAGAAAATATAGTTGTGTTTTAACGTTTCTTTCTAGCTTCATGAGAAAACTGTAGTTTTGCCGAATACGCTTGTTAAGAAACAGAACGTTTGTGTCATTTTGTCAAATGATTTTAATTCTTTCTGGAGCGCGCTTTCTTACATTAATCCCATTTATTTTGATTAATTTAAACGGCGTATTGCCGCGAACTATTTTCTGCTTATGGCGCGAGAAAAATCAAAGCGACGAATGGGATTTAATACTGGAATTTTTCAATCTCCTCGGATGCTGAATATTTAAACAAGAACAAAGATGAAAGCAAATTGGTCGATCTGCAGACTGTTCTTTATTTGATTTCGTTTCCTTTGCTAACGTACAGTTCTGTGAAAATTGGAGCTGAATATTTACATTTTTCATCGTTTATTTCTTTAATCTGTCGAAAGCGATCGGCAATCAGTTTTTCCATGAAACGTTTTCTTTCGAACGGTAAATAAAATTTCCTAAAATGTATGCAGGTGTCAATGGCCAAATCGGATTTCAATCATAAACTGGCTTTGCCGAAGCTAATCTAATTCATTAGAAGGGTTTGGTTTCGACCAAATAAATTAGTTTTGCCTACATCAAATTAGTTTCTAAATTTCGAACCAAGCAAGAGTAGTTTATCCTAGGAAAATGGAATTGGTGCTATAACAAATTCAGAACAAACCAAAAGCATCAGGTCAAATTGGTCCATTTTAATAAACTACTTTGACCAGCGTAAAACTCACTGTAACATTAAGTTGGATTTGGCAGGGTTTGGACTAAGCCAAAGGATAATTATTAAAATTATAAGTACGACTCTCGAAGTACCTTCGTCATTAAAAAATCTGCTTAGTGATTAATCGATTAATGATATAAAAACTTCGCAAATTAAAAATTAGGATGACAATCAGATAAATCCTTCCATAATTGTACCAAAGCCAAATAAAAGTATTCTATTCCCATTGTGAAGTTTTCAAAGCTATTTGAATTAATAAGTTTTATTGGAATAAGGAAAAAGGATCAAATGGCTGGATATTTTTTATTTGCGGTTGTAAAAGGGACGAAAAGGGCAGAAACAATAAGCACGCTAGCTTAATGGAAAGCCTCCCGCATCAGCACCGTGTACGTCTGTGTATAAAGTAATTTAATTGGCCATCCGTTTCAGAGAGGGCTCTTATCCCACTTCTTCTTATTCCTCTTCCAACTCTTTGGGACTTCGGCTTACCGACAATCATGAATTTTTCTTGCCGTAGCAATTAAAAGAAATTTCCGCAAATTTACGTGCTAGAAAGCATTCGATGTTATATTTTAATAGCGATAACTGTTACGGAGAGATAAAAGTTAATTAGGTGTTTAAAAAAGAAAATTGAAGACTTTTCTTCGTTCGTTTATGTGATATAAATTTTAATGAAGCTTCCTTTAAATTAAAGGACAAAATAACTAATTCAGTTTATTATTCAACTCCTTTTGATACGCTGTTTTAAATTAGAAAAGAAGGAGAGCTAGCTTATTCTAATTTCTTTCAGAAAAATACCATAACAGTGTATACGGTTTGTGATAGGTACCAAAAATTTGCAAAACGGGGTTAAACTGTAAACTCCCGAAGTTACCACAGAAATTGCAATAATTATGGTTGTAGCATAGGGAACATAAACATGTGATACGTATCAATAACCTACAAGATTCTGGTAGAAATGGACTGCAAGTATAGGTTAGGATGATAAAAACGATTCTTTATTTCAAGGCCTTGTCAACTAATAAAGAAACAGACTTAACTTGTAACAATGATATTTTATTGATAACCTTTCTAGACAACGTATTTTGCCATGCTTTTCTTCTATATTGTCATATAGACATGAGTAAAAAGGTACATAAACAAAATAGTATTGGCCGAGATCACAACCCCTGCGGAACGCCAATACTTGACTAGAACGTCAACAGGATCTTAAACTTCTGCAAGCTGCAACAATATATTATCAAATACGATGGCCTCATCTCTTTCATGTCCTAGAAAATAGTACGAAGTGTAATATTTTCTTCGTTTTGTCCTCCTAACCCGCGTTTTAACAATAAATAAAAATTGTTTTCACGGTTGTTGGTGTGAAGCAGTTGTTACGATGCCATTAGACAAATTAAACTTGAGCTGTTATTTTGTCTCATGTACTCTAAAACTTTCAAAAGTACGTCCTTAAATTCACAAATTTTAAACTAGCTGAATAATGATCTCAACAGTTAGAAAGGAAGCAGGGTGAACACGGCCAATTTCACGAAACACTCAAATTCGTCTGGTCTCGGATGTCGGATCGTGGTAATGCTTTATGAAGATGTTTAATTCATAATTTACTCACCAGAGGCTACAGAAAGCACGAACCCAGTCGCAAGCAAGAGCGTCTGCATCTTGAATGATCTGACTCTGTCTTCCAACCTGTAACAAAGCAAACGTTTCATCTCTTATTACTCGGTAAACTTCTCGGAAAAGTGATCCCCCAGGGACGAGTGTACAGTTGGGAAGAAATTATATACATACATTTTTATGCTGTCATGCACCTACACAATTTAAATAAATGTTCAAATAATTAACAAATGACACCACCATGTCGATCTTCACTAAGTTTGTTAAATGTAATTTACTCATTAATTGATCTTGGCAATGATAAACAATTGTTCAATGCCTCTTCGCTTGCAAAATCCGCTTTTGATTATTCACTACGGTATACGAGTCAAAAACATCACTCATAAAACCAAACTAACTGTTTTGCAGAAGATCAATCAAGCGAATTAAGAATTTAGAACTGTCTATTAAAGTCCATCAATATACGTATAAATTTGTAAGTAATATTAAGTTAAATAGATAAAATTCTTCTCTTAGTCTAACGCGAAAGTTGTTAGAACCGTCGGTAACGTAATTCAGTTCGACAAATTTAGAGCTCCGCCGTAAGATTCCTGGCATTTCTCCCTCTGGAAATCGCGCTCTTTTTGACACCGAACACGAAGAACAAATTATTCATTGGTGCGGAGAAACAACGTGATTGACACGTTAAGAGGAAACGGCAAAGTAATTTCCTAGATATCCTCACAAAGGAAGAAATTCCGCTTTAATTTCAGATATCTGTGATAAAAGCTGTCTACCAATGTCAAAAAACAATTGATACACTTATTGTTTTCACAAGTTCGATTTAGGTGTTTGATATTATTTTATTTTTAGAAGATCAATAATTCTCACTGCCTATTATATTCCACTACAAAAGCAGTTACTCCAAGTCACAACACAACTAAAAATAATAGATATGAATCTCGAATTGAAATTCCTAATTCTCAGTAAAAATTTACGTCAAAGATAAAGTTGAACACTTTTGATACGTATATTGTTATTAATTTACAACATTGAATCATTGTTCATATACCTATTCCCAACATGTCAATAACTTATTATACATCTGTCATTGGTTTGACCCTTTCTTGATAGGACCAAAACAAATAAATTTTTACTGATCATTTCTTTTTTTCTATTTATTGACAATAAACTCCTCACCAAGTTTGATTAAATTCAAACAAAACTTAATGAGAACACGACATTTTAAACAAAATGTCCCATCAATCAAACACATCATCATCATCATCATAAGGTCGTCAGTCCTAAGACTGGTTGGGCACGTACCTCCACTCTTTCCTATCCTGAGTTAATCTTCGCATTTCCCTAAAACTAGAACAACCTACACCCTTAACTATTTGCGAACAGTAATCTAATCTAGGTCTACTTCTACCCCTATGAACTCCTGTTTCTGCCTCTAATATGTCTCTGACTAAACCTTCATGCCTGAGAAGGTGTCCTACCAACCTATCTCGTCTATTTCTTATTAATTTCCATAGAGTCCTCTGTTCTCCTATTCTTTCTTCATTTCTAAACTTCTCTATCCACGGTATTCTCATACATTTCGAACTCTTCTAACCTTTATTTCTTTTCCGCTGCACCCACTGTCCATGTTTCGCACCCGTACACAATACGTAAAAATTAAACGAAATCAAGACGGAAAGGGTTATCAATTAAAAGCTCTTTAAACTTGAAAATAATAGGAAACCTTTTAGATACTTAAATTCAGTTGACTACAACACCATCGAAACAGGAAACGAACCCTAAATGACACCAACGACCATTACAGTAACAATTCCGTTCAAAATAATGGTTTAATTCGTACGTGTGCAGCATTATTACGACGGAATTTCACCAACATAAACAAATAATGACCTTTTCTGCTTGTTCTGTTTGCATATTCCTGAATTCCGTCGTCGAAAATGTCAAAAATTAAATCTCTTTGACGCATGTAGCCGGATTGGGCATACATCTAATCCAACTCTGACATTAATGGAGTCCATTGAACGGTTAATAATTCATAACAAGATGGAAGCTTCAGCAGACGTCGTCCATGGAGCTCTGAGATGGTCCTAAGCACCCATTAGGCAGTCCTTACTGCATATATGCCTTCCTGCAACTCGTTTGCATTTAAAGTAGCTTAGTGGAACACGGAGAAAATGCTGACCGACCGAATTAAAGCGAACTCCAACGTAGATACTACTATACGTACATGGTGATATCGTTATCACCTTTCAGAACGCTCCGCTCGGCAGCAAAAAAAGGAATAACTCGAGCTGGTTTCAGTCGCAGTCGCAACTGAAGAAGAATCAGCACGCGATTTTATCTGTTCTTTTCCAAATTGCAAATCAGCATGGAGGACGAGTAACTTTCGGCCTTTTCCTATGTGGCAGGAAAAATGTTTTTGATAAAGACAGTAAATTTTGACTTACTTAGTGGGGAACGATAACATCTAGACATTTGCATGAGTTACATGCAGCGGACCAGTTGAAAGAGTTGAGGTTATGTTAGTAAACTTTATTGGATTCAAATAAAAACTTAGAAAACGGTAAAAATAGCATAAAAAAAAGGGAACACGTCTCCATTGAGGATGTCGCATCTTTTTTTAGAACAAACTCACCAACGGTGACTCATGGTTACAATGGGTGACGATCACGTATCTAGCTTTTTACTTGGGCATTAATTAAGACCATTAGAAGTGCTATTTGATTTATATACTTTTTCGTTTTATTACATTTCGTAGTTAAATGCGCGTTTGAACACCTAGACGTAGAATTCCAAGGAAATTTAAATTTATACTGTTCTGGATTATCTAATCCGTCCTTAAAACCGTGTAGCTTTAACAGATCGCTTATTGTTTGGCAATAAATCTCCCAAGGCGTTTAGTCACGAACGATGGGCTTCTGAACATCAGT
>NW_020442468.1:1321330-1358656 GCF_000699045.2 Agrilus planipennis
CTGTTAAGACAGCAGGTAAAAGTTGGTCTGTGTTCTGTCGGAGCTGCCTGCGACGCGCTGATGAGATCCAAAAAGATCGAAATCGCGATCCGCGTCTGGCAGTTTCGACAGAATACAGACTACTTCGGATTATTTTATTAACTTTTATGTTAATGTTTTAGTACTGGTTTATCCCTACAAACTGCACAAATTCGAAGGTAAGTGGAAGAAAATAAAAATGCAAGATTTACGACACAAAAAGGAAAAGCAGGAAAATATATACGTCTTTATGCTAAAGCTCTCTCAACAATCCTCTGCATAAACCCTTTATAGCTTGTAGGAAAAACGGATATCAATAATCAGACTCTTATACATACATGTATGAGCGTAATAAAATCACGACGAACCATAAAATTTGCAGTTTATGCGCCGGATTTATTTTACGAGTTGGCTTTTCTTCCGAAAACGGTCTTCATCATCTGGGATAACTCTCTAAAACGTGACTGATTTGATGCCGATGCTCAGCAGTCGGAGAAACGAAAACTTAGTCCGTACTTTAAACATGTACTTTTGTACACCTACGTTACTTTCTATAAACGTATATGTGTGCAGGTACAAAAATAATAGAAATACGAACTAAAAATGGAAGAAATTATTTCGCTTTACCACAACTTCATCAGGTGAAGGAACACACTGTATAGATTATGGCACTAAACGTTTATATTTCAAACAAGGGAGGAATAAATTTATAACTTTACATTTAACAGAAGTGTATTAGTTATTTCCACTAGATCTTACAATATAATATTTTGTTTCTTGTATTTATTAATTTGTAATTATCAAAATACTTAAACTAAACTTTAGGCTTCCACTAACAGCATAGTGTAAAATTTCAAAATTCAGCTTCAATTTCTAAAGTTGAAGTTCTTATTATGCTCCTCAAAAAACCTTCTTGTCAGTCCTATATACCTCATCATCATAAGGTCGTCAGTTGTAAGACCGGTTGGACACGCACCTCCACTCTTTCCTGAGCTAATCTTCGCATTTCCCTAAAATTACAATATCCCAGATCCTTAACTATTTGTAGGCAGTAATCTAATCTAGGGCAGCGGCTCTTTCAGTACTCAGAGTGACATAATGAGGATCGGTATGGCACTCTGATGCACAATACTGCGATGTGGAAGGCAACGGGAAACCACCACATTATGATCCCGAGTAAAACAACTACTGAAATTAAATGATGGCGTCCTCTGGGGTAAAGCACTCTGAACGTAAACTAGTCCCCCATTCGGATGTCCGGGCGGGGACTACCTCGGGAGATACATCAATAAGTACAATAGGGTTAGGTGCAATATTTCACGAGTCGGAACGTTGAATGTTAGGACAATGAGGCAAGTAGGGAAATTGGAAAATTTAAAAGTAGAGATAAATAGATTAGAATTAGATATAGTAGGCATTAGTGAAGTCCGTTGGCCCGAAGCTAGAGACTTCTGAAGTGGAGACTTTAGAATAATACATAATTAAGGATGTGGGTTGTTCTAGTTTTAGGGAAATGCGAAGTTTAGCTCAGGATAGGAAAGAGTGGAGGTACGTGTTCAACCAGTCTTAGGACTAACAACCTTATGATGATGAATCTAATCTAGGACTGCCTCTACTCCTCTTAACCCCTGCTTCTGCTTCTAATATATCTCTAGCTAACCCTTCATGCATGATAAGGTGTCCTACCAACCTATTTCGTCTATTTCTTATTGACTTCCATAGAGTCCTCTGTTCTCATATGTTTATTTCTAACCTTCTCTATGTACGTTATTATCATAATTAGCCTGTAACACCACATTTCAAAAGCTTCCAATCGTTTCCCCCTTGCCCATCGTCTATGTTTCCCACCCGTACAGCCCCGCGCTCCAGACATACAACGCAGGGTAATCATTGTAATTATATTAAAATTCCTGACGCATTTTCAACGTTAATTTGATTCATACGACCAGACGGGCAGATACAATTTGCAAAAACTATCTAAAATTACCCTATCTTCGACTTTAACTTCATAATCATTATTTAAATAGTAAGAGATTGTCTTACATACGTATATGATTAACAGGGACAATACCAAACTATGCCTACCTTCTAAAATTCATATTATATAAGATAACCACGTGAAATCAAATCTATAGACTGGCGCACATACATTCATATATACATATACATTTAAAGAAAACTTGATGGATTTGGCGGAACTAGGGAACTGCAAGGTTATACCTACCCTAATCGGGCAAAGTGCTTTCGACTTGAAAGAGTACATGGCATGTCTAGATTACGTTAATGGATTCTGTAATTTGGAATTAAGGAAATGGGGAGAGCTCTTTTCCAGCAGACGTGCGAAACGGCTATTTCCAATCAAGTGCTAACGATTTGATACACCAATGAAAATGTTATCTACTTCCTATAGCAAATGGGTACATTGTAATTTCCTTCAGCCATTACATAACCAAATTTAATCAATTCGAGTAACGGTAACTGTTATTAGAACTAATTTGCCACCATATAAAATAACTTAATATCTCATTTATTACACGAAATCATATGGATCGAAAAATGATGAACTCTTTTCGTGTGTTTATAACCGAAAATCATTTCCTTTTGATTCAGAAGTCATACTTTATTGTTTTGTTGATAACTTATATTACTAGAGACACACAAAAAATCTCATCTAAAGAGCCAAGTTTCCCAAACCATTCGAGTAAGTTTTGTTGCTTTATATTCATGGTATTTCCTGCCGTGAATCCAGGAAGACGACAACTACTTTGTAATTGCGAGAACCTTTCTTTCAGCAACAACAAACATGTAATGTGATCATATTTGATTGAGTTTAGGTTTCCATTCTGGAAATTAATGTTAAGAAGGGTAACTGAATTGTAAAGGTTGCTGTAGCACACCTTGTGCAACTACTTCCTCTAAAAACACCTTTATGGATAATTTATT
This sequence comes from Agrilus planipennis, assembly GCF_000699045.2. NCBI lineage: Eukaryota > Metazoa > Arthropoda > Insecta > Coleoptera > Buprestidae > Agrilus > Agrilus planipennis. The sequence goes on from NW_020442468.1 coordinate 1,324,292, forward strand.
CATCCCGCTCTTCATTATAGTGTTTTTCTCTTTCCTCTATTCCAACCAATGTTTTCTGTCTGATTTCTAGAAATATATGCTTTATCAGTTGCTGTGCTGCTTTAAGCAGGAAGAATCTCCATACTCCCTTGTTGTTTCCTTATAAACAACTGACAATGTCAGTTTTTGGAGTGAGCAGTACTTCAAAGATAGTGTCGAGGATCAGAACACTGAAACCGGGGATCCCCGTCCGTACTGAATTACAGAGTGGGTTGCCTGAGTCCTCGACACGCCGGAGACCCTTCATCTTATTTATTTCTTTGTGCGATGTGCACTTGACAGCGAGCAAATGAAACTCTATGAAAGGCTTTTTAAACGGCTTTCCCAAACAAGATTTATCTCGTAGCTGTCAGTTAAAGCTACTACTGTGAGAATTTCAACTGATTCGTTCTGTTCCGATATGGAGCATTTCGAAATAGTAATTTTATCGTTTAAACATAACCTAACTTTTCATTGTTCATTGACTACAAACATAAATTCAAGACTCTCATGGATATGAAAAGGATTGCGCTGATTAACTATCTATCTCTAACCGTTGCAATTACGTCTTCATTTCTAGTTATAATTTCGAATATGTTTCTGACATTTTTATTAGTCTACATTTATGTTAAGACCTCGAGACGTACTAATAATGTTCATAAGAAACTCATCTCTTATCCTTGACATTCAACTAAATCCTCAAAAAACAAAAAATTAATTAATGCAAGACCCTTTTCCTAACAAACGTTGGTATTATAAGTGCGACCACTTCTCAATCTTCTCATCCAACACCTAGTTCCATCGTATGCATATGGACCGTTCGTTTATAAAAGTAAAGAACTAATTAAGAAAGAACAGAACATAAACCTCATAGCCTCAAAGGTCCTTTTAAGACATTAAAAAAAAGTCAGAGTCAGCTACTCGTTCAATAAAATGTTTGACGTAAAAGGTGCGAACAACGTCATGTAGGTAACCATAACGCCCTTCAACCAAAACAATCTTTATTTCCTTAAAACATAATAGGAATGATAATAAAGGAAACACTTTCAAGAAAACGTCACTCCTTGTAATTCAATAAATCCGTTTAATTCACCTACAGCAGACTCCTGCTCGTGTCCTGGGCAACTGCTAATGAACCCAATAACTCCGTCATGCAAAATGGTGGTTGCAGGATATCCGTAATCTAGTTACCTTGACTCATGGCCGCTGTGGTTGCATGTTGATCGTAAATTTTAACTTTTTGCATAATTCATGTAATATGTAAACAAGGCATGCAGACATACCAAAAAAGCGAATGAGGAAACAACACAAATTAATATTAACTTTTTACAGTACGCATGCGGCATTTTTGTATTGCATCGTCTCCTAAATTACTGTTTAATGCTATAAAAAACAAGCATTTACATTATATCACAGCACTTAACATATCTACAATCGGAAATACGGCGTAAGTGTCGCTGGTGGTCGATTATCTACGTATTTCAGTGATTTTGGAATCACCTACTACAATGATTATCAATTTTCTTTTATTTATTAGTAAATGCCTTTTGCATTACATCACTCACATTCACTTTAGGCCCTCTTGGTGCACTAATCACTCATCTATCAAATAAAATAGCGAGTAATAGGCATAACATCTAGTAAGGAGGAGTTAGAGATAGCTTTAAATGGAAGCGGCATTGTATTAAAATAAATCTGGTACGCAAGAGAAGAAAAAGTAGGGAAAGAGTAAATAATAAAGACAGGAGACAAAAAACTAGAAGAAGTGGCTGATTTTAAGTACCTAGCAAGTCAGAACTGAAGGACTAGTAGGGATATAAAAGGGATATAGGCATATAAAGTATAGCGCAGGGTCGAGTCACCGAGCGGAATGGCCTAGAGGTTTAGACCATTGCTTAGCATTCGGGATTCCGAGTCCGTCTGCCTTGGCCCAAGTTTTTCTGTGGTTTCCTTGGACCACTTAGGCAAATGCTGAGGCAGTAATATTCCACAGATAATCTTTCATTCTCTTCTGTCTTCATTTCGTCCGTCTCATCTTTCTCNTTCGTACAGATGGAATACAAAATGAGATAGATGCTCGGAATTATTTACCAGATGTTAAAAGGTTTTCCTTTATTAATTTATTGATGAAAACGAGAAAATATAGTTGTGTTTTAACGTTTCTTTCTAGCTTCATGAGAAAACTGTAGTTTTGCCGAATACGCTTGTTAAGAAACAGAACGTTTGTGTCATTTTGTCAAATGATTTTAATTCTTTCTGGAGCGCGCTTTCTTACATTAATCCCATTTATTTTGATTAATTTAAACGGCGTATTGCCGCGAACTATTTTCTGCTTATGGCGCGAGAAAAATCAAAGCGACGAATGGGATTTAATACTGGAATTTTTCAATCTCCTCGGATGCTGAATATTTAAACAAGAACAAAGATGAAAGCAAATTGGTCGATCTGCAGACTGTTCTTTATTTGATTTCGTTTCCTTTGCTAACGTACAGTTCTGTGAAAATTGGAGCTGAATATTTACATTTTTCATCGTTTATTTCTTTAATCTGTCGAAAGCGATCGGCAATCAGTTTTTCCATGAAACGTTTTCTTTCGAACGGTAAATAAAATTTCCTAAAATGTATGCAGGTGTCAATGGCCAAATCGGATTTCAATCATAAACTGGCTTTGCCGAAGCTAATCTAATTCATTAGAAGGGTTTGGTTTCGACCAAATAAATTAGTTTTGCCTACATCAAATTAGTTTCTAAATTTCGAACCAAGCAAGAGTAGTTTATCCTAGGAAAATGGAATTGGTGCTATAACAAATTCAGAACAAACCAAAAGCATCAGGTCAAATTGGTCCATTTTAATAAACTACTTTGACCAGCGTAAAACTCACTGTAACATTAAGTTGGATTTGGCAGGGTTTGGACTAAGCCAAAGGATAATTATTAAAATTATAAGTACGACTCTCGAAGTACCTTCGTCATTAAAAAATCTGCTTAGTGATTAATCGATTAATGATATAAAAACTTCGCAAATTAAAAATTAGGATGACAATCAGATAAATCCTTCCATAATTGTACCAAAGCCAAATAAAAGTATTCTATTCCCATTGTGAAGTTTTCAAAGCTATTTGAATTAATAAGTTTTATTGGAATAAGGAAAAAGGATCAAATGGCTGGATATTTTTTATTTGCGGTTGTAAAAGGGACGAAAAGGGCAGAAACAATAAGCACGCTAGCTTAATGGAAAGCCTCCCGCATCAGCACCGTGTACGTCTGTGTATAAAGTAATTTAATTGGCCATCCGTTTCAGAGAGGGCTCTTATCCCACTTCTTCTTATTCCTCTTCCAACTCTTTGGGACTTCGGCTTACCGACAATCATGAATTTTTCTTGCCGTAGCAATTAAAAGAAATTTCCGCAAATTTACGTGCTAGAAAGCATTCGATGTTATATTTTAATAGCGATAACTGTTACGGAGAGATAAAAGTTAATTAGGTGTTTAAAAAAGAAAATTGAAGACTTTTCTTCGTTCGTTTATGTGATATAAATTTTAATGAAGCTTCCTTTAAATTAAAGGACAAAATAACTAATTCAGTTTATTATTCAACTCCTTTTGATACGCTGTTTTAAATTAGAAAAGAAGGAGAGCTAGCTTATTCTAATTTCTTTCAGAAAAATACCATAACAGTGTATACGGTTTGTGATAGGTACCAAAAATTTGCAAAACGGGGTTAAACTGTAAACTCCCGAAGTTACCACAGAAATTGCAATAATTATGGTTGTAGCATAGGGAACATAAACATGTGATACGTATCAATAACCTACAAGATTCTGGTAGAAATGGACTGCAAGTATAGGTTAGGATGATAAAAACGATTCTTTATTTCAAGGCCTTGTCAACTAATAAAGAAACAGACTTAACTTGTAACAATGATATTTTATTGATAACCTTTCTAGACAACGTATTTTGCCATGCTTTTCTTCTATATTGTCATATAGACATGAGTAAAAAGGTACATAAACAAAATAGTATTGGCCGAGATCACAACCCCTGCGGAACGCCAATACTTGACTAGAACGTCAACAGGATCTTAAACTTCTGCAAGCTGCAACAATATATTATCAAATACGATGGCCTCATCTCTTTCATGTCCTAGAAAATAGTACGAAGTGTAATATTTTCTTCGTTTTGTCCTCCTAACCCGCGTTTTAACAATAAATAAAAATTGTTTTCACGGTTGTTGGTGTGAAGCAGTTGTTACGATGCCATTAGACAAATTAAACTTGAGCTGTTATTTTGTCTCATGTACTCTAAAACTTTCAAAAGTACGTCCTTAAATTCACAAATTTTAAACTAGCTGAATAATGATCTCAACAGTTAGAAAGGAAGCAGGGTGAACACGGCCAATTTCACGAAACACTCAAATTCGTCTGGTCTCGGATGTCGGATCGTGGTAATGCTTTATGAAGATGTTTAATTCATAATTTACTCACCAGAGGCTACAGAAAGCACGAACCCAGTCGCAAGCAAGAGCGTCTGCATCTTGAATGATCTGACTCTGTCTTCCAACCTGTAACAAAGCAAACGTTTCATCTCTTATTACTCGGTAAACTTCTCGGAAAAGTGATCCCCCAGGGACGAGTGTACAGTTGGGAAGAAATTATATACATACATTTTTATGCTGTCATGCACCTACACAATTTAAATAAATGTTCAAATAATTAACAAATGACACCACCATGTCGATCTTCACTAAGTTTGTTAAATGTAATTTACTCATTAATTGATCTTGGCAATGATAAACAATTGTTCAATGCCTCTTCGCTTGCAAAATCCGCTTTTGATTATTCACTACGGTATACGAGTCAAAAACATCACTCATAAAACCAAACTAACTGTTTTGCAGAAGATCAATCAAGCGAATTAAGAATTTAGAACTGTCTATTAAAGTCCATCAATATACGTATAAATTTGTAAGTAATATTAAGTTAAATAGATAAAATTCTTCTCTTAGTCTAACGCGAAAGTTGTTAGAACCGTCGGTAACGTAATTCAGTTCGACAAATTTAGAGCTCCGCCGTAAGATTCCTGGCATTTCTCCCTCTGGAAATCGCGCTCTTTTTGACACCGAACACGAAGAACAAATTATTCATTGGTGCGGAGAAACAACGTGATTGACACGTTAAGAGGAAACGGCAAAGTAATTTCCTAGATATCCTCACAAAGGAAGAAATTCCGCTTTAATTTCAGATATCTGTGATAAAAGCTGTCTACCAATGTCAAAAAACAATTGATACACTTATTGTTTTCACAAGTTCGATTTAGGTGTTTGATATTATTTTATTTTTAGAAGATCAATAATTCTCACTGCCTATTATATTCCACTACAAAAGCAGTTACTCCAAGTCACAACACAACTAAAAATAATAGATATGAATCTCGAATTGAAATTCCTAATTCTCAGTAAAAATTTACGTCAAAGATAAAGTTGAACACTTTTGATACGTATATTGTTATTAATTTACAACATTGAATCATTGTTCATATACCTATTCCCAACATGTCAATAACTTATTATACATCTGTCATTGGTTTGACCCTTTCTTGATAGGACCAAAACAAATAAATTTTTACTGATCATTTCTTTTTTTCTATTTATTGACAATAAACTCCTCACCAAGTTTGATTAAATTCAAACAAAACTTAATGAGAACACGACATTTTAAACAAAATGTCCCATCAATCAAACACATCATCATCATCATCATAAGGTCGTCAGTCCTAAGACTGGTTGGGCACGTACCTCCACTCTTTCCTATCCTGAGTTAATCTTCGCATTTCCCTAAAACTAGAACAACCTACACCCTTAACTATTTGCGAACAGTAATCTAATCTAGGTCTACTTCTACCCCTATGAACTCCTGTTTCTGCCTCTAATATGTCTCTGACTAAACCTTCATGCCTGAGAAGGTGTCCTACCAACCTATCTCGTCTATTTCTTATTAATTTCCATAGAGTCCTCTGTTCTCCTATTCTTTCTTCATTTCTAAACTTCTCTATCCACGGTATTCTCATACATTTCGAACTCTTCTAACCTTTATTTCTTTTCCGCTGCACCCACTGTCCATGTTTCGCACCCGTACACAATACGTAAAAATTAAACGAAATCAAGACGGAAAGGGTTATCAATTAAAAGCTCTTTAAACTTGAAAATAATAGGAAACCTTTTAGATACTTAAATTCAGTTGACTACAACACCATCGAAACAGGAAACGAACCCTAAATGACACCAACGACCATTACAGTAACAATTCCGTTCAAAATAATGGTTTAATTCGTACGTGTGCAGCATTATTACGACGGAATTTCACCAACATAAACAAATAATGACCTTTTCTGCTTGTTCTGTTTGCATATTCCTGAATTCCGTCGTCGAAAATGTCAAAAATTAAATCTCTTTGACGCATGTAGCCGGATTGGGCATACATCTAATCCAACTCTGACATTAATGGAGTCCATTGAACGGTTAATAATTCATAACAAGATGGAAGCTTCAGCAGACGTCGTCCATGGAGCTCTGAGATGGTCCTAAGCACCCATTAGGCAGTCCTTACTGCATATATGCCTTCCTGCAACTCGTTTGCATTTAAAGTAGCTTAGTGGAACACGGAGAAAATGCTGACCGACCGAATTAAAGCGAACTCCAACGTAGATACTACTATACGTACATGGTGATATCGTTATCACCTTTCAGAACGCTCCGCTCGGCAGCAAAAAAAGGAATAACTCGAGCTGGTTTCAGTCGCAGTCGCAACTGAAGAAGAATCAGCACGCGATTTTATCTGTTCTTTTCCAAATTGCAAATCAGCATGGAGGACGAGTAACTTTCGGCCTTTTCCTATGTGGCAGGAAAAATGTTTTTGATAAAGACAGTAAATTTTGACTTACTTAGTGGGGAACGATAACATCTAGACATTTGCATGAGTTACATGCAGCGGACCAGTTGAAAGAGTTGAGGTTATGTTAGTAAACTTTATTGGATTCAAATAAAAACTTAGAAAACGGTAAAAATAGCATAAAAAAAAGGGAACACGTCTCCATTGAGGATGTCGCATCTTTTTTTAGAACAAACTCACCAACGGTGACTCATGGTTACAATGGGTGACGATCACGTATCTAGCTTTTTACTTGGGCATTAATTAAGACCATTAGAAGTGCTATTTGATTTATATACTTTTTCGTTTTATTACATTTCGTAGTTAAATGCGCGTTTGAACACCTAGACGTAGAATTCCAAGGAAATTTAAATTTATACTGTTCTGGATTATCTAATCCGTCCTTAAAACCGTGTAGCTTTAACAGATCGCTTATTGTTTGGCAATAAATCTCCCAAGGCGTTTAGTCACGAACGATGGGCTTCTGAACATCAGTCATTCTTCAGACACACAAAATCCACCGACAACTTTAAACCCTACCCTACCGAAAACAATGCCCTTCACTTAGGAAGGCATTTTCATACATCACTTCTCACCATGTCCTTCCACCACAATGAAACTCATCTTTAGTTCGATGGCACAAAACGAGTGAGCAGTCTGGAAACTTTTTTTTATTATTAATAAAAGATTCAATGATTTCCAAACAATACACTTCCAATTTCAGAAAGCTGAGGAAGTATTGCAATTCCTCAAAATTTAAGATAAAGATAACGCCACTAAAGATATTTTACAAAATCCAGTAGCAAAGACAACCTAACCCTTTTTCCTTAACCAACAGCAACAGAAATGTAATTTGACGCTTAATTTACACTAACTTTCAACTTAATATATAATTGATTAAGGACAATAAAATCATTGAAAAATAAGCTTCTCGATTTTGATTTTGATAGTCTGTCAGATAGAAAGAACTTGCTGCCTTGTATCTTCGATCATTTTATCGCATTGTTCTTCTCCTCTCTCCTTTTTCCTATTCCCATTTGGAATTTCATTTCTTCAAAAGGAAGCAATACGTCTGACCATTATTAACGGTTCAAATGGTGGCCTTAATCCGGAAGAAGCAGCTTCGCATTTGTCCTTTCGTATGTCTTTATGTGCATTCGATTCAACGCCTCCTTTGATTGCCTCGTATTAAAGGACACGCGTTTCCGAAACTCGACAATACCGTTTATTTGCGTCGGAAGTAAGCAACACTATAGTCTCCGCTTTTCGATTCGTGGAAGCTCAGAAGCAATGGAACATTCCAAAAGAACAATGCAAACAAATTTCGAACAGCTCGAATATGAAATAAATGCGGGACGCCGTAAGTATTACTTACGTGTCTCGCCTTCAAGCAAAATGAGGGTAGCTAGGAGACTCGCCTTATGATTTTTTAAAAGCATTACAAAGAAAATTTAGGGAATAAAATAACAACCTTAATGCAATTCTAAACAGGAAAAGGACGGGAAATATGGCTTTAATGTTGGAAATTTTATTAGGTTAGGTTACATTGATGTAATAGGTAATATGATTCTTTGCGACAAGTAACTAATAGTAAATATGAACAAAATGAGTACAATTCAAGGAGAGATGAACTTCTATAATAAGATACAAAAAAAGATGAGTTTAAAGCTATCTTGGCTGGAATAATAATGCCCTGAGGACGTATATATTAGTAGCACGCCATTTTCTCATACAGCACACAACTTCATGACCACGAAAACAGACTTCAGCTACTCCAGAATGTTAGAAAGTTTTCACCCAGTAGCCTTATCTGTTAAATGTTCACATTAAAACTTCTTAATTCCTCAATAATGCGACAGCTGTCTACAGAATTTCCAACTTAATAAAATCCTTTGCACCCTACTTAATTTAATGCAGACGCTCTGAACTCTCTGGTATATTTTAGTATAAATTACAGTCTTGAACTTATTTTTAAAATAAAACAATCTTTTAAAATTCATTTCTAAAAGCTTCACATTTACCGCGCCATTTGTGGTATTTTCTAAAATATAAAGTCTCATTCACAAAAACTTAAAACAGTAAATTAAAAGAAATCTAAAAATAATTAGGAATTAACACGTTGAAATATGAGTAATACCTAATATAACTTTTATGTTTTATAAAATACCACAAATGGCGCGGTAAACGCCATCTGTAGTACGATGCTACATTTTAGGATTACGTATGCTCCAACAAGGTCCATTTAANGTGGCGACAACGGACGCTCGGCCTAACTAATTTCCATTAATTAGCATAAGATTAATTGAAAATGTCACAGAGTCGTTTCCAAATTTAGGGATCGGTAATTAGAAGAGAAACCTTGTGTTGATATTCGAACATAAATGTGGAATCATGTCAGGAACTGGAAAGGCAGAAAAATCGATTTTGCAGATTTTATTGGTTCTCTTATTGAAAATTACGCATTCAATAAATGGAAACTGAAATTAGTATTTATACATAATCAGCTAATGCGAGTGATTTATTGTTCAGAATGGCGGTAGTATGTGGCCATGAAGTATATGGTTAAAAAATTCCTTTCACACTTTTAGTAGCCTTCCCTATTAAATAATATGTTACTAATGGCGAGGTATCTATAAGCTTTACAGTATGTCTACAGGAATCACTTCTCAATCATCTAAATTGGTCAAGAATTAGCCACAGTAACAAATAACCAATAACCAGTCAAACTAATATTGTTCAACACCCTCTCTTCTAGTCATCGCCATCATAAAGTCGTCATTCCTAAGACTATAGTTAGACACGCACCTCCACTCCTTCCTATCCTGAGTTAATCTTCGCATTTCCTTAAAACTAGAACAACCCACATCCTTAACTATTTCCGAACAATAATTTATTCTAGGTCTATCTCTCTAATATGTCTCTGACTAGACCTTCATGCCTGAGAAGGTGCCCTATCAACCTATCTCGCCTATTTCTTATTGACTTCCATAGAGTCCTCTGTTGTTCTATTCTTTCTAATACCTCTTCATTTCTAACCTTCTCTATCCACGGCATCCTCATCATTCACCGGCAACACCACATTTCATACATACATCTTTAACAATCTTTTTCAAATTTCTAAATTAATCTTTCGCGAGCATAGAAGTGACTTCTTTTTATTGATGGCGACTCGACCCTATGCTATTCTCTGCTTTAAATCCCTACTACTCCTTCCGTTTTGACTTATCTGACTTCCCAAATACTTAAAATTAGCCGCTTCTTCTAATTTTTCGTCCCCTACCTTTATATTCCCTCTTTCCCTACTTTTACTTCCCTTGCATTCCAGTATTTTTGTTTTACTTTCATTTATTTTCATACAGTACTGTTTTGTCAGTCCTCTAGTCAATTCTGCAATTATCTCGCATGGCTCATCTCGAAGGATAAATTTGAATTAGAATGAATGAACTTTTTAGTAGGTGAGTACATGAAAACCGCGTTTGCTTAACAGGGCTGAAATGGGAACAGCCAGCTACATGGGTACAAATTCATACCTACGGGATATCGTCAATGGGGAAAAGAAACACTACCTGCCAACATATTAATGTAGATAACAAAAAGCTCTAAACTGACGTCTGCAACGCAAGTATAAATCCGATATGAAATTTGGGCATATTTTTTTAATGTTTGCTGAACAAGCATAACGGATCAATGACTTTACTACCAGAAATAAACAATAGGTGCAATAAGGCTACGTTGAATTATACAAAATACATGCAAAGAGCAGCCAAATTTATGGCCATAAGTAGAGTGACAGTAAATTTTAGATAGACACGCTAGAACATGTAATACTTGGAGTTCTACAGAGATCTGTTGAGGGCTTAGAGTATCCTCAATTCGATAAAATTCATTTTGGGTATACGTTGAACTCTATTTATTTGAATTTTTCGTAACGCTATTAAAGTGAACGCAATCGATAAAAAGGCGAATTTTTGCTGGTAATAAAAAAAGCGGAATCCCTTAAATCGACGAAAAAGTGAAACGCATGCATCGGTGGTGCGGTTCAATTTACCAGATTGACCATAAATCACAGCACTTATATTAACTTCGTTTTCGACAGGAATTACTTTCATCTCCGTTGCTCCTTGCCTCTCTTTGTTTAGGAGGCTCCGAGATCCCCGTGAGCTATAATTCAAAGCATTAGGGTCGCCTCGTCGGGTAAGTAAGACGTAAAAATATTAAATAACGACCATGTGTCGTCCTACCCTATAACTCGACGCAGGGTGCCCTGTATTTTACTCGTCCTGGAGAATATAACCTTATCCATAATTTTTCTGTTTATTCAGGAGAAAAATGAAACCCTTCTTCCTCAACGAATTTCGGCATTGTGAAACAACGCCATATGGGGGAACTTCCCAAAAACATTATCCAAAAATTTGTAGTGCGTTATTTATTTTTTTCCTAAAACCATTACGAGCCCGAGAATAAAATATAGCTACATTAAATATAAAACCTGAAGATAAAACTAATTGTAATTTTTCATTTTAGGGGAATCACTATTGACATCGAAATTATCGATTATCTTCAATACATGGCAGAATTTCCAAAGAAAAGAGAAGAAAAAAGAAAAGGGTTCCACATAGCTCCAGTTTTAGTTCTTTCCCATCGATTTCTTTTTACTTGACTGCAAAATACACAGCAGAGCTTCTGTACAACTTGCTAAAGTTAATGTTCAAGTTTTGTAGAGAATGATCTCCGCTAAGTTGCGAAAAAGAAAATTGAAACGCCAATTTGCTGTAACTTTAGCAAATTGCCCAAGAAAAATAATATGACAATAATGTATCTCCAGAGATCTAACTATATATTTTCATAAATTTTAAATTGCCTGTCTCGTCGTAATATTCATGAGGTTACTGGTTGTCTTCCAAGAGAATTATGAAACTATCAACTTCAACGTGAAAGATGAAGAAGTTCATAAGTGACATTTCAAGTTTGAGCTTTGTGTACGTGGCAATTTTAAATCTTAGTAGTGTCAAACGCATCAATTTTGATAAAAAAAATGTGTATTCTACTATCTCCTACAGGAAAAGCAGTATTCCATTTACCAGATTTTTATTTTGTCGGAGAAATAAAACGTTATTCATTGTAGCACACTCGTACTCCCATGATCAATTGTGTTAACACAGAATTCACCTGGCCCTTTCTATTCACTGCAAATATTGTACCAAATCCATAGATACGTCTACGATCTAAATCACCTTCTCGACCATAAAGGTCTAGTTAGAGACATATTAGAGGCAGAAACAGGAGTTAAGAGGAGTAGAGATAGACCCAGATTAGATTTCTGCTCGCAAATAGTTAAGGATGTGGGCTGTTCTAGTTTTGGGAAAATGCGTAGTACTCTTTTTTAAATCACTAAATTATTTAGAAAAATAATACAAAACTTAATGGATCGCCATTTTGATAATCTAGAAATGGAATGGTAGATATGTAGGTACCGTTATATCCTCGAAACTTAAAGGGTAATCTAGTAAAATGCCCCAGATCGTTATGCAATTTGCTAATTTATCCACAGCAAACCCAGCTATAACAAGTAACGAAACCAGAAATGTCAGGTTTAAATGAAATGATGTGCAGAACTGAAGTAAGAATCACGTTTGAAACTCAACTCCTCACGTCGAAGAACAATAAAATGACATTTCAAATTCATATAAAGCATTGTTTAAAAAGACAAGCGAACAATCAGCGAAGCTTCTGAAATTATCCTGCAAATCGTTAAGAAATTAAGACGACGAATAGTACCGGTCCCATAATCGAGCCTTAAGGTACGCCATTCACAATAATCTTTAAAAAACTATGTGTTTGCCAATTTAAGGGAAACATACTCAATTTACAATATTAATTTGAAATCATCTTTTCGATTTTTTATTTACCCACTACAAACTACCTCAAATTAATGAGGGGAAAAGTTGTTGCTGTTGTCACACCCCCGCCGGGAATCGAACCCGGGACCTTTGGCTTTACGCACCAACGTTCTGACCACTAAACTACGAGAGGTGACAACNATCAATCAGTCTGAAATTCGTTTTGGCGTGGTTTGATAGATGGCAGCACACGATGACAACACCAATTTCCCTCAGAAACGTCCTCTGTCTTCAAACACGGGTACTTATTGAACCGCCCTCGTATTTGTTTTCTGTTAGCACCGTAGGTTAATGTCGTTAAACTGGATTTTATATAGATAATGTTTGAGTATGAACTGCATAATTACATGTTAAACACTATTCATTTTTTTATGTCATGCTCTATGGGTCTTTAACACATCGAGATAGGCTGGAGAGGTCGCCCATTCGGAGAGTTCTCGGAGAATACCACACAGGTATCTATGACTTTGATACTAACTGTTTAAAATAAACAAAATTACATTTGATGCGGTCACGAAAAGTTGATTGCTCCTATGATGACGTATGTATGTCTGCATCTATGATCTGCACCGAGCAGCATGGCCTAGAGGTTTAGACCATTTCTTAGCCTTCGGGAGGAAGCCGGTTCGATTCCTGATCCGTCTTCCTTGGTTCAAGTTTTTCTGTGGTTTCCTTGGATTACATAGGCTAATGTTGGTGCAGTAATATTCCACAGATAATCTTTCATTCTCTTATGTCTTCATTTCGTCCGTCTCATCTTTCTCACCCGAACCACCACCTACCCATTCCCACGATTCCTGAAACTAGGCTGAAGAGGACCTTCCGCCCTAGCTTCCGGCGTAGTCTGGAGGGACTGCCCGCCAACCAGCATTAGTGGCTGGTAGGAATGAACACCCAAGTTTTTTTTTATTTGCAACAGGTCTGCAGTAATGGAATTTTATTCTGACTAACTAATTAACCTAATCTTAGCACACACGTTTTATGCTTTTCTTGGGGTGCAGTGTGACCTATATTTTCCCACGTAGCAGTAGGTGCAGATATTAAACATCCAAGATGTACAGTTTAATATCCAAATTGAGGAAGTTCACATGGTAATAAACGTTAAAAAATCAATATAATTGCGAGGAAAGCTGGAGAAAATTTCTCGAATGAGAATTTTAGAAACTTGAACTACCTAAACAACGTTCTTATCTTGGCTATAACATCCTATAACATAACCTACCCTCCTAAATTTTTAATATAGCTTACGTGTTTTTACTGAATGCTTGAAGGAAGGCGTTCGTGTTTATAAACAAAAACCCTTTTGGTCTCCCCAAAAGTTAGCACTGAAGTTTGCAAACAATTATAGGTAGATTAAAAGATTGTTTTCATTGAATATGCACGGAATACGTGGTAAAAAAGAAAACGCCTTCTCCATTTCATCTAGACTGTAGAAAGCGTGTATGAAAACGGATCAGAGGTTGACACAGTAAACCGTTTTTTTTTTCCGCTAAAGAAATAATATTTACTATTCTCCCGCAAACTTGAGAACATTTTAAATGTGTCTAGAAGAATAAATGTCACGTTCCACAAAGTTCATGTACTTCGTCACTTCAGTTACGACACGTTAAGCGCAGATGGCTTCAGAATTTCAATAGTGAGAGTTTATTCTTCTGAAATAGTAACGCGCAAAACAATGTAATAATGCACATTTACAGTACAGAGCGTTTAAAACCGTAATCTTCATGTTTAAAAAGAAAGCAGACATGGTTCATGGACCTACGGTAAAGTATCACACATATTTACTCTCTTCCTAATGTATTGTATAAACAACTAAAAGCAAACAAAAACAATAATCACAAAAATGCAGTCAAATACCAAAACAACAGTAAAACTAAAAAATATTAACTGCATTCCTTTGCCTGTTGGGAGGGCTGTCCCATCGACATCCATTCTTCTGCAAAGTGATGCACAGGGAGAAAGACTCCTTCCATTGTGAGTTTACTTATGCAATCGTGGAAATGGGTACTTCTTGAGGGGGAGGTTAAACTGAGAAAGACAAATCAGACGATATGAAGACAGAAGACAGTAAATGAGTGGAAAGGTATCTGTAGAACGCTACAGCCCCACAGAAAAATTTGAAGCAAGGTAAGTGGATTCAAAATCTAACCAGTGTCTTCTCCAATGTTAAGCTATGATCAAATCGCCAGACCAAGTAGCTCAGTGACCAATAGGGTTTGTAAACCCTTACATATGCTCCACTATGTCACTGATTTTTAGGTTATAAGAAAATGGTCTATAACTTTTGCATAATTTAGTAATAACTTACACTATCATCTTTATCTGCTTCAAGCACTGATCTACTTTTGGTTCCAAATTCGCAAACAAAATATTACGCTGACAAAACATACTTGTTTTGGTGAATTTGAATTTAATAATTCCATGGAACCTAAACGTCTATGTCAAAGACTCATCATTACCTTTATTGTGGAGAACCTAGCAAAAAGGGTAAAGAATGGAAACGGGGCAGCAATCAGTATACTGAATGACTTAATAATCCATTAATTCCTTGTCGATTTATACAAAGATTTTTGAACATTACAACATTGTTCATCAATAATATTTACCGCTCCCTCATTAAGTAATTTTCCTTCCCATTTGATACAACATAAATTCGATCAAATTAACCCTAAAAGAATAGCGGAAAAGGGAACGGTCCGCCCACGTAAAATAAGAGAGTTGAAATTTATGACCTATGTTCGGCCATAACGATTGCCCAGAGACCAAATTACTACACCATTACCGTACACCCTACCAGCGGTATTCGCCCTCATGAGTTAATGTCTGCCATAGCATGCGATGATAACTAGATCTATGATCTTTCCATACACATCGAAATAAGAACATATATGATGAGAAGGGGGTTATTTATTGCGTGAGAGATAGCGCGGGACTTGAGGGTGCCATCCAACGATGAGATTATGACTTATTAAGAACGGCAACGGAACCCATTAGAGAGCTTCTGTCAGCGACGACGTGGTTTCATATGTCAAGCTTAAGAGCCGAAATTTTCCGCGAGGTCTTGAGAATTCTGTGCGCTAACGGCGAAATGACATTTTCTTGTGCCTTGTTATGTAGAATCGACCCGCATGCGAAACTGACAAGACTTATTATTATTTTTTTTTTTGAAGACATGAACATCACGACCCGGACAAGAATGTGACTACATACGGAGAAGTATTTTAAACATTTTCCATAGATCACAGACAATTACACAATTTCGAATCTGTTACCTAACTGAAGACTCTATAAAATATATATTACACCATAACAGTGGAACCAAAAGAAGGTTCTGTGGTATCTTGGACACCAGGCAGGAAGGAAGTTTCTTATGCTATTCTGCAAATCATAATCATCATCTTAGGGTCGTCAAATTCGACAAATATTAAATTTTGATCAAGATATTTTGAAGCTTTTTAAGATGACTCCCATTAGATATACTCAACAAATGACAGAGTAATCGAATTTACCTCGTCAGCTCTCTCCCTCTCTATGCAAACTATAAGTGAGTAAGAGCGAGAGAGAGGTCAACTAACATATTCTTGACCAGCATTACCAAACTAGGAAAATTCTCTGGTACGCATTATACGGCAGTTTGAGTTAGGTTAGGTTAGGATAACTGAACGCAACCAACCGCTGATCGGGGAAAAACCGGGACGTAAGGAAATGACGGTAAAAATATTAGTAAACAAAAGGAAATTCATCTAACAATACAGATTTCTGCCGCCGCTACGTGCAATAAGGAACTTCATTCCAAAAATATTGTAAATCTCAAAGTGAGTACCCACACAAAAAGAGAGGCGTATGTGCTAGGAATCACGAATTAATAATATATCACATATAAGATAGAGATCAAATAATGAGTATCCATTTTATTCAATTACATGTAAATAATCATTAGTTCTCGGCTAAAGTTGTTATCTGTCACTTCAAATCAATCTTTCCTCAATCTTGACAAGTGAAACATTCGAACTACTCAAGTCTATTTGAACTAAAAACACGTTGATTACTTGCGCAGCGCGATTGAAGTAAATCTTCATTACAGTTTTGAATACATTTTACACGAAAAAGCTCTAAACTTCTAACTAAAGAATGGACGTCGACAATATAAGGATTTCACGCTTTCACATCACCTATATACTCTTTAAAATAAACGTCTACACCTGTGAATATCATAAAGTAGATTTCATGTATGTAGGCACCTGTATCTGTTGTATATGAATTTTCGTAGAAGAGTGCAAATAAATTTTCGCACGAGCAACATTTCACGGAGCAAAAATGTTTATGAGTTGGCATAATTCGTTTTTTATGCCTGTCAAGCGCATTAGACGTAACAAAAGGTGCAGCCGTACAACCAGAAATTTTAAACATTCTGGAATTTATGACTCCGATATATGACGACCATATATGAATTCGTGTATGTCGGGCATGCTTTGCAAATAAAAAAAAACAGAAAGATATACACTTTTCACACTTCAATATACACATGCATCTATATATAGTTACGTAGGTTACAGAGAACAAACATAAAAATAAAAATTTCAGCAACGCATACCTACACTTTAATCTTAGCGTCAAAGTTGGTGTAAAAATATACTACGGAATTCTAAAATCAGTTTTCCCTTTCCGCTTGTGCAGTGAATTTTAGTTTTAATAGTATAATATCCAAGTATAGGCGTATATCGCCATCTACCGGGTATATGCTGCTAATGAAGTAAACCGAAAAGTGGCTATTCCATAAACTTTCAGATAAAACACTTATTCCTATAGATAGGGAATCGTGTGACAGATATTTCTTGTAATTTAATGTAACCTGGTTTAAAGAGGGTTTGTATCAAGGAGTCTCACTTTTTTTAGGATTCTATAACATAAGAAAGAAAGGTATCTACTGAAGAATTGAGCATGATCATTAAAAATTCTAATTATTGTAAATTACTGTTCAACCTCATTGTAGTAGATCCTTAATGCATTTCTTATGACATTTACCTATTGTGGAATGCAATTGAATGGATTTCTTTCTTCAGATCACGCACCTGATAAATAAACCACGAACCCAAATCGGTACAAAACAATGAGATCAATTTGTTTAATTAGATAAAAACGTTATTGGTGTCAAGGGTTGACCTCTGCAACAAATATGCACCTGCAGCTATTTCATAAACGGATTACGCATGACATTGTTTGATTTTTTTCTTGAAAATAGCTTGATATAATCGTTACTTCACTTCACTTATTTAGAAATAAAGGACAGACATTTTTTTAATTGTTTTCATCAGTCTTCCAAAAGTACAAACGAATGAAAATGGCGTCGACAACATTGTGAGGAATTTTGAAGAATGATGCAATTCCATCGAGTGATAAGTTAGGTTAACAGAAATTAAAAAAACAAAAGCGTTTCAGATGGAAGCAGTAAAACTTTTACAGGATTGTCACATGAACTTTATCTATCTTGAATAGGTTCTTCTCTAATTAAACCATCCGTCAATTTATTATAGACCTAGTCAAAGATTTGGTACAATTTTATTAATGTTCTATTCAATTGCAATAATTATCTTTTATATGATCTCTGTTACGAAAAAGTGAACTAAGACAATAATGCAGCGTAGTTAAGACATTTTTATTTGGCAATGGGTACTTTATAAAATTCTCCATCATGACAGATTAAATATGGTTCGTTTTACTGTTGTTTTATTACCCAATGACACTTCGTATTATTTTCCTACACACAGAGAATTGTTTATTTTAAAAGGAGGGGAATCACACGTGTATCATAAGAAAGGTACCGTGCCATAAGTGTGCAGAAATCAAAAATTTTATTGAACAAATTTTAGGTTATGATCTCGTATGCTAAAACATTTTTTTTTGTGATTAACGCCCACTTCATCTTCGGGTCATATCAACTGGGAGAGACAATCTGACGTCGCCGAGGATCATTAAATTTCTTTTTATATTGCGCGCAAATTTCGTAAGACAAGAGGCAGAGGTAGTACCTACGAAAATCGTTTCATTATTCCCATCGACAATTTTCTTATCCACTGATTCGTAAAATAAAACATTATGTGGTAATTTCTGCGATAAAACTTCTTGCAACAATGATTTTTATGCTATTAAGCCGAGCGATTTTACGGTGCACGCTGCAAGGTTATCGTAAAGCAAACTGTGGAAACATATTATCCTAAATCTAACAAGCCTAACAATAATAGTAATAATTACTTGTTATTTTGTATAAATCAATTTAACACGTTCAATTTTGTACCCATTTGTACAACTTGCATTACTCAATGTTACATAACTGGAATGACAAACACACAATGCTGTTTACGTTTAATAGAAACGATTTTTAAGTAAGAAAGTAAGGCTGTATCTTCGCTATTTGCAGCGGTCCTCGAATGAGTAACCACCGTCCAGCAATAGCAGTGCCGTTTAAAAATGAGGACTCACCAAGCAAAAAAAGAAATTGTGGTGGGGCTGTTATTTAATTTGGGGGGGGTTAGAAGTAAATTAAGAACGTTACATTCTTAGCCAGTGATTTATCCAAACCTCAAAATTTGGATCGCAATCTTGAAGCTGAATGTATAATTTAAAACAGAGTTGCTGATAACATTAGAAATCGACAGGAATGATGAAAGAGGAATAAGGCTTAACTCAAGGAATCAAAAGTAGAATAACACAGAAACAATGTGCAAAAGGATTAAAGCTTTCGAAATGTTGGCATCATAGATCGACGGGGTTATGAATGAAGCCGTTCTACAACGTATAAACAAAAAAAGGAGGTAAGTATTCAATTCAATAAAAAGAAGAAAGCTGGAATATTTTGCTCACGTAATGAGAAATCCAAAATATGAACTGCCCCATACAGATATGCAGGGAAAATTAGAGTAATGTGTAATCCTTGTCGCCGAAGAACATCTTCGCTCAAGAAACTTCGCTAGCGTTTTGAGAAGACACGGCAGTTGAAGAAGAGGGAGGAATGATACGTGCTCACTCATTGGAAATTTGTTCTGTCACACATATTCCAGGAATAATTTTAAACTTTGAATTAGAAGAAATTCTCACATTTTTATTAAACAAATCAAAAGTAAACTGTGACCGTTCTGGATTCAGAAATCTTTCATCGTGGTCGTATAACAATTAAGAACATCCTATCGTCGTTTAGGAGGATGGAATCTTAGAGATTTCTTGTTTTCCCCTTTAAGGTTCCACGGTATAAATATTCATTAACAAATTATGTAATACGAAGAAAAATTCACATGAGAATTACGGTAGGCACTTTTAAAGTGTACCAACTTGGTGAAGCCTTTGCATAAATTTCAAGACTACAAGTTTTAGACAACTTGATCTTCAATAAGGAAATAGGAAATAAAATTGACCCAAATTAAAAATACCCAAACTGTAATAGGAAATGGTGATCCCTTTGACAGAAGACCCTTTTATTTACAAGGTACAATCATTAAAATGGCTGAGAAATTATTGTTGAAACCTCAAAATGTCGCCACCATCAGTTTAAGTTTTTCTCAGCAAGTACCCTACAATGATTAATGCCATCATCATAAGGTCGTCAGTCCTAAGACTGGTTAGATACGCACCTCCACTCTTTCCTATCCTGAGCTAATCTTCGTATTTCCTTTAAAATTAGAACATCCCACATCCTTAGTTATTTGAGAACAGTAATCTAATGATTAAAATATTCAATAGTTAATACGAGGAGCTTTATCTTGTAGAAGCTTTGATACCCTCCTATTCTAATTGTTCTTCAACTTGTACTCTACCTACTGCAGAAATAAATACCTAATTTGCTTTATTAACTGAAAAGAAGATGATACACTCAGAAGTGACATTTTGTAACCGAATGTAACTAACTGCTTTGGGCTATTAGAAATGTCTCTACCGGAAGATAATTAAGAAACTGTCCAATCCTAAAGTTCAGTGCGATCAACTGCAACGATGAACTCTAAGTGCAATTTTCTAGAATACACTTCCGCTTGCTCTTCTTGTAGGTACGTACCATTACATCAAAGTAACAGAAATACGCGTTGAGGCGTAATAACATGATGACTTCGTCGTTTCCGAAGGTGAACGAACCTCATTGTCACAAGGTCGATTTAATTTTAAATTTTTTATTTATGTTTATGTACAAGTATTGCGGTCAGCTGTGGCGACAACGGACGCTCGGCCTAACTAATTTCCATTAATTAGCATAAGATTTATTGAAAATGTCACAGAGTCGTTTCCAAATTTAGGGATCGGTAATTAGAAGAGAAACCTTGTGTTGATATTCGAACATAAATGTGGAATCATGTCAGGAACTGGAAAGGCAGAAAAATCGATTTTGCAGATTTTATTGGTTCTCTTATTGAAAATTACGCATTCAATAAATGGAAACTGAAATTAGTATTTATACATAATCAGCTAATGCGAGTGATTTATTGTTCAGAATGGCGGTAGTATGTGGCCATGAAGTATATGGTTAAAAAATTCCTTTCACACTTTTAGTAGCCTTCCCTATTAAATAATATGTTACTAATGGCGAGGTATCTATAAGCTTTACAGTATGTCTACAGGAATCACTTCTCAATCATCTAAATTGGTCAAGAATTAGCCACAGTAACAAATAACCAATAACCAGTCAAACTAATATTGTTCAACACCCTCTCTTCTAGTCATCGCCATCATAAAGTCGTCATTCCTAAGACTATAGTTAGACACGCACCTCCACTCCTTCCTATCCTGAGTTAATCTTCGCATTTCCTTAAAACTAGAACAACCCACATCCTTAACTATTTCCGAACAATAATTTATTCTAGGTCTATCTCTCTAATATGTCTCTGACTAGACCTTCATGCCTGAGAAGGTGCCCTATCAACCTATCTCGCCTATTTCTTATTGACTTCCATAGAGTCCTCTGTTGTTCTATTCTTTCTAATACCTCTTCATTTCTAACCTTCTCTATCCACGGCATCCTCATCATTCACCGGCAACACCACATTTCATACATACATCTTTAACAATCTTTTTCAAATTTCTAAATTAATCTTTCGCGAGCATAGAAGTGACTTCTTTTTATTGATGGCGACTCGACCCTATGCTATTCTCTGCTTTAAATCCCTACTACTCCTTCCGTTTTGACTTATCTGACTTCCCAAATACTTAAAATTAGCCGCTTCTTCTAATTTTTCGTCCCCTACCTTTATATTCCCTCTTTCCCTACTTTTACTTCCCTTGCATTCCAGTATTTTTGTTTTACTTTCATTTATTTTCATACAGTACTGTTTTGTCAGTCCTCTAGTCAATTCTGCAATTATCTCGCATGGCTCATCTCGAAGGATAAATTTGAATTAGAATGAATGAACTTTTTAGTAGGTGAGTACATGAAAACCGCGTTTGCTTAACAGGGCTGAAATGGGAACAGCCAGCTACATGGGTACAAATTCATACCTACGGGATATCGTCAATGGGGAAAAGAAACACTACCTGCCAACATATTAATGTAGATAACAAAAAGCTCTAAACTGACGTCTGCAACGCAAGTATAAATCCGATATGAAATTTGGGCATATTTTTTTAATGTTTGCTGAACAAGCATAACGGATCAATGACTTTACTACCAGAAATAAACAATAGGTGCAATAAGGCTACGTTGAATTATACAAAATACATGCAAAGAGCAGCCAAATTTATGGCCATAAGTAGAGTGACAGTAAATTTTAGATAGACACGCTAGAACATGTAATACTTGGAGTTCTACAGAGATCTGTTGAGGGCTTAGAGTATCCTCAATTCGATAAAATTCATTTTGGGTATACGTTGAACTCTATTTATTTGAATTTTTCGTAACGCTATTAAAGTGAACGCAATCGATAAAAAGGCGAATTTTTGCTGGTAATAAAAAAAGCGGAATCCCTTAAATCGACGAAAAAGTGAAACGCATGCATCGGTGGTGCGGTTCAATTTACCAGATTGACCATAAATCACAGCACTTATATTAACTTCGTTTTCGACAGGAATTACTTTCATCTCCGTTGCTCCTTGCCTCTCTTTGTTTAGGAGGCTCCGAGATCCCCGTGAGCTATAATTCAAAGCATTAGGGTCGCCTCGTCGGGTAAGTAAGACGTAAAAATATTAAATAACGACCATGTGTCGTCCTACCCTATAACTCGACGCAGGGTGCCCTGTATTTTACTCGTCCTGGAGAATATAACCTTATCCATAATTTTTCTGTTTATTCAGGAGAAAAATGAAACCCTTCTTCCTCAACGAATTTCGGCATTGTGAAACAACGCCATATGGGGGAACTTCCCAAAAACATTATCCAAAAATTTGTAGTGCGTTATTTATTTTTTTCCTAAAACCATTACGAGCCCGAGAATAAAATATAGCTACATTAAATATAAAACCTGAAGATAAAACTAATTGTAATTTTTCATTTTAGGGGAATCACTATTGACATCGAAATTATCGATTATCTTCAATACATGGCAGAATTTCCAAAGAAAAGAGAAGAAAAAAGAAAAGGGTTCCACATAGCTCCAGTTTTAGTTCTTTCCCATCGATTTCTTTTTACTTGACTGCAAAATACACAGCAGAGCTTCTGTACAACTTGCTAAAGTTAATGTTCAAGTTTTGTAGAGAATGATCTCCGCTAAGTTGCGAAAAAGAAAATTGAAACGCCAATTTGCTGTAACTTTAGCAAATTGCCCAAGAAAAATAATATGACAATAATGTATCTCCAGAGATCTAACTATATATTTTCATAAATTTTAAATTGCCTGTCTCGTCGTAATATTCATGAGGTTACTGGTTGTCTTCCAAGAGAATTATGAAACTATCAACTTCAACGTGAAAGATGAAGAAGTTCATAAGTGACATTTCAAGTTTGAGCTTTGTGTACGTGGCAATTTTAAATCTTAGTAGTGTCAAACGCATCAATTTTGATAAAAAAAATGTGTATTCTACTATCTCCTACAGGAAAAGCAGTATTCCATTTACCAGATTTTTATTTTGTCGGAGAAATAAAACGTTATTCATTGTAGCACACTCGTACTCCCATGATCAATTGTGTTAACACAGAATTCACCTGGCCCTTTCTATTCACTGCAAATATTGTACCAAATCCATAGATACGTCTACGATCTAAATCACCTTCTCGACCATAAAGGTCTAGTTAGAGACATATTAGAGGCAGAAACAGGAGTTAAGAGGAGTAGAGATAGACCCAGATTAGATTTCTGCTCGCAAATAGTTAAGGATGTGGGCTGTTCTAGTTTTGGGAAAATGCGTAGTACTCTTTTTTAAATCACTAAATTATTTAGAAAAATAATACAAAACTTAATGGATCGCCATTTTGATAATCTAGAAATGGAATGGTAGATATGTAGGTACCGTTATATCCTCGAAACTTAAAGGGTAATCTAGTAAAATGCCCCAGATCGTTATGCAATTTGCTAATTTATCCACAGCAAACCCAGCTATAACAAGTAACGAAACCAGAAATGTCAGGTTTAAATGAAATGATGTGCAGAACTGAAGTAAGAATCACGTTTGAAACTCAACTCCTCACGTCGAAGAACAATAAAATGACATTTCAAATTCATATAAAGCATTGTTTAAAAAGACAAGCGAACAATCAGCGAAGCTTCTGAAATTATCCTGCAAATCGTTAAGAAATTAAGACGACGAATAGTACCGGTCCCATAATCGAGCCTTAAGGTACGCCATTCACAATAATCTTTAAAAAACTATGTGTTTGCCAATTTAAGGGAAACATACTCAATTTACAATATTAATTTGAAATCATCTTTTCGATTTTTTATTTACCCACTACAAACTACCTCAAATTAATGAGGGGAAAAGTTGTTGCTGTTGTCACACCCCCGCCGGGAATCGAACCCGGGACCTTTGGCTTTACGCACCAACGTTCTACCACTAAACTACGAGAGGTGACAACAACAACCACGACCAACCGACCTACAACAGCAACAATTTTTCCCTCATTAATTTGAGATAGTTTGTAGTGGGTAAATAAAAAATCGAAAAAATGATTTTAAATTAATATTGCATATTAATCCACTATTAAGCAACTAACAATGTCATAAGATTTCATATATTTAATATTCAATTTAATTTTAAACTATATTCGTCTTGAGTAATATACCTAGTAGCAAAAAGTATTTACCGTTTCAAATCATTGTATTATGCATTATTTGTAATCAAATCATCTGATATAATCTGACCAACGCGTGTTGGACAAGCATACGTACACAAAATATTTATGTACTCATGTTACGGTAAATCGTCGTCAGTTTATAATTCCATTGTAACGGGCTGATTTACATGTAATATTAACTGAAAACATTCTGTTATCGAAACAAACAAACAAACAATGCCCTGCAATGTACTACATACATCATACATCGTGCAAAAGTTGATTTAATACGTCCATCAAATATTGTTAACACCCAAAGCGGATTTTGTTCGGTGTGCAACAATAGAACTGTTTACAAAACGCGTTCCTGATTGAATTATTCAAATGGATACCTATGCAATATTATGTAAACTTTACATAGAATTTATGAAAGACAATCCGATAATAAATGCGATATGTTTGCAAAATCTGGTGACAGATTATGCATATAAAAAAGGATCATGCACGTTATTGTATGGGTGTTTGGTTATCCACCTAAAGTGTTTTATTTCACAACTAATTACAAAGGGAACGATCACTTAAACGTCCCTCTATGAGTTACTTTTAACTTTAAATTAATTTTCTCAGAAATCAAGGAAGTAGAATCTTAAAATATGACAGATTAGTGCGTCATGTTAACCGTTCTATGTATTTTGCATTAATTAACGGTAGTTACGTTTATGATTTTTAGGTTAGGTATCATAAACGAAAAGTGGTAGTAACCATACGTAAAAATCGAGAGGCGCTGATAGGTGCGAGACACTCAGAACAATTAACTTAACTTCCCATGCGTCAAAAATCTTAAGTAGAATAGTACAGAGGATAATGTAAAAAAGGGCAGAAGAACTATTAGGAGATGATCAATTTGAGTTTAAAAGAAATAGAAGAAAGCGGGAGACCATTCTAGCTTTACGGGTAACAATAGAAAAAGGAAAGAGCGCGTACAAAGGATTTGCAGATTTAGAAAAAGCTTTTGACAATGTCAAATGGAACAAGACGTTAAATGTAGGAATGAGTTACAGATACAGAAGAGTGATGCCTAGTTTGTATAAAATGCAACAGGCAGTTATAGAGCAGGGGCTGCAACGTAGAGAAGTAAATAAGGGAGTCAGACAGGGATGCACACTGTCACCGCTACTTTTGAATCTATACATCAAAATCGCGATCAACATCATTAAAGATAGTACAACTGCAGGGATAGATATACAGAGGCAAAAATTAGTTTGCAAATAGTTAAGGGTATGAGTTGTTCTAGTATTGGGGAAATGCGAAGAATAGCTCAGGATAGGAAAGAGTGGAGGTGCGTGTCCAACCAGTCTTAGGACTGATGATATTATTTGTAACGGACTATTGTAAGGAATACAATAGTTGAGATCTATCAAGCTATGCTTCCAAAAGACAACATAAGCACCTTTAGGGCAAGGAATTTGTGCTTGGCCATACATAATATTATAATCCTCTCAAATTAAAAAGTTGCTAAAATGTTTAAGACAAAAAAAGTGTAAATTATATTTTCTAAGTTTAAGGACGCGGTAAATGTGTTAAGTGATTTATGCAACCTTCGCACAACATGAACATTTCGGCAAAAAATGTTTCATTTAATTTAGTCAAGGTTAGAAAATGCGGAATTCCTATTATGTCATCCTGCTTGACAGATGATGTTACACCTTGCAAACTCGCTATTACTTACACCGACTTACTTACCAAGTTATTAATAAAAGTATTGAAGTGGTTTATCGGTTTTTTTATTGAGGAACTTTTTATCGACATCTAATAAATACATTATAACCTGCTGCGAATCTCAAGGGTACTGTGAGGCACATGTTCGTCTCTGAAGCGAAAAAAATGACACTTTTTGCGTCTTTGTCTACAAGTTTAATTATCCAAAAGAAATTCATTTTTTCAGTTTGTATAGTTGGAAACCTTCATATCTAGATGAAGGGACCGTCGTTCGGATGACGGTGCAATCGGATAGCGATGATGGGGGTGAAGTTGTGGTTACGGACAGTCACGTGCAAGCACGATGAAATTTAATAGTGACAGTCGCTTCGCGTCGTTAGGGGAGGGAGATCGGGGTAGAGTATAGAGATTACCTTTAAGAATACTAAAAATGTGTTTCTTGGTGAAAGCGGAGAAGTGGAGATGTGGTGGATGGAATTGATGAATCGAATACAAGCAAATTAACGGTTAATTTTGTTCACAGGAATTTTCAGTTTTCTCCCCGTTTCCATTATTTTGATATCCAAATGTCAAGTCATCAATCATTCCTCTACCTCAATATACCTACCCAAGGGTAATCCAATCATCTCATCATCATCAGTCCTAAGACTGATTGGAGACGCACCCCACTCTTTTCTATCTTGAGCTAATCCTCGCATTTCCCTAAAACCAGAACAGCTCATTTCCTTAACTATTTGCGAACAGTAATCTAATCTAGATCTACCTCTATCCCTCCTCACTCCTGCTTCTGCCTCCAATATGTTTCTGACTAGACCTTCATGCCTGAGAAGGTGTCCTATCAACCTATCTCGCCTATTTCTCATTGACTTCCACAGAGTCCTCTGTTCTCCTATTCCTTCTAATACCTCCTCATTTCTAACCTTCTCTATCCAGGGTATCCTCATCATTCGCCTGTAACACTACATTTCGAACGCTTTTAATCTTTTCTTTTCCGCCGCACCCACTCTCCATGTTTCGAATCCGTACAGCACCGCGCTTCAAACAATCCTTTCCGAATTTCTAAAGTGACTTCTTTTTATTGAAGGCGACTCGACCCTGCGCTATCCTATGCTTTATATCTCTACTACTTCTTCCGTCCTGACTTATCTGACTTCCTAGATGCCGAAAATCAGCCACTTTTTCTAATCTTTCGTCTCCTATTTTTACATTCTCTCTTTCATATCAGTATTTTTGTTTTACTTTTATTTATTTTCATGCAATAGAATTTTGTCAATACCGCTTCCATCTTATTTAAACCTATCTCTAACTCTTCCTTGCTAGAAGCTAATACTGCTATATCTAAGCATAGTAATCTTTTGCCTCTCCATACCTATCCCTGCAGTTGTACTGTCTTTAATGATGTTGATCACGTCTTCGATGTATCTATAGATTAAAAAGTAACAATGACAATGTGCATCCCTGTATGACTCCCTTCCTAATATATAACTTCTCTACGTTGCAGCCCCAGCTCTATTATTATAATATAAACTGTTTTATCTCCAATCATCTATACAATATTTACTTTTATTGAATTTTTTACTCTCCTAGACTCCAATCCTCCGCCTCTACCCAAAAACAATCTCAGTATTCTGGAAGATCATCTTTACCACCTCCACTCCATTCCCCTCTCCCACTAGGGACCAACTCATACACACGCAATTATTATTTACGTTTCCCTTGTTTGATTTCAACAATAATTAGCAGTTAATTCGTGGTCTTATTGATTTACGTTGAAATAGCAGCCCTTAGTGGGAAAACGATACAGATTTCCCGTTCATTATAAAAAATTTTATTATTAGAAATGGGAACAATAAGATGAATGTTTTTAAGACATAATTTGATCCTAGCAATCATTTTTAAAAGGTCTTCTTAATTTCAAATGTTTAAAATTCCAAGGATACTAACACTTCCGTCAGATAACTTATTATTCTTTAGTTCCTTCATTTCCACCAGATCGTCGCAATATTCGAGACTCATGCATACTGCATGAGCCGACTGAAGAATCGAATTTCCTTCTGTAACTTTTTNAATTCAATAAAAAGAAGAAAGCTGGAATATTTTGCTCACGTAATGAGAAATCCAAAATATGAACTGCCCCATACAGATATGCAGGGAAAATTAGAGTAATGTGTAATCCTTGTCGCCGAAGAACATCTTCGCTCAAGAAACTTCGCTAGCGTTTTGAGAAGACACGGCAGTTGAAGAAGAGGGAGGAATGATACGTGCTCACTCATTGGAAATTTGTTCTGTCACACATATTCCAGGAATAATTTTAAACTTTGAATTAGAAGAAATTCTCACATTTTTATTAAACAAATCAAAAGTAAACTGTGACCGTTCTGGATTCAGAAATCTTTCATCGTGGTCGTATAACAATTAAGAACATCCTATCGTCGTTTAGGAGGATGGAATCTTAGAGATTTCTTGTTTTCCCCTTTAAGGTTCCACGGTATAAATATTCATTAACAAATTATGTAATACGAAGAAAAATTCACATGAGAATTACGGTAGGCACTTTTAAAGTGTACCAACTTGGTGAAGCCTTTGCATAAATTTCAAGACTACAAGTTTTAGACAACTTGATCTTCAATAAGGAAATAGGAAATAAAATTGACCCAAATTAAAAATACCCAAACTGTAATAGGAAATGGTGATCCCTTTGACAGAAGACCCTTTTATTTACAAGGTACAATCATTAAAATGGCTGAGAAATTATTGTTGAAACCTCAAAATGTCGCCACCATCAGTTTAAGTTTTTCTCAGCAAGTACCCTACAATGATTAATGCCATCATCATAAGGTCGTCAGTCCTAAGACTGGTTAGATACGCACCTCCACTCTTTCCTATCCTGAGCTAATCTTCGTATTTCCTTTAAAATTAGAACATCCCACATCCTTAGTTATTTGAGAACAGTAATCTAATGATTAAAATATTCAATAGTTAATACGAGGAGCTTTATCTTGTAGAAGCTTTGATACCCTCCTATTCTAATTGTTCTTCAACTTGTACTCTACCTACTGCAGAAATAAATACCTAATTTGCTTTATTAACTGAAAAGAAGATGATACACTCAGAAGTGACATTTTGTAACCGAATGTAACTAACTGCTTTGGGCTATTAGAAATGTCTCTACCGGAAGATAATTAAGAAACTGTCCAATCCTAAAGTTCAGTGCGATCAACTGCAACGATGAACTCTAAGTGCAATTTTCTAGAATACACTTCCGCTTGCTCTTCTTGTAGGTACGTACCATTACATCAAAGTAACAGAAATACGCGTTGAGGCGTAATAACATGATGACTTCGTCGTTTCCGAAGGTGAACGAACCTCATTGTCACAAGGTCGATTTAATTTTAAATTTTTTATTTATGTTTATGTACAAGTATTGCGGTCAGCTGTGGCGACAACGGACGCTCGGCCTAACTAATTTCCATTAATTAGCATAAGATTTATTGAAAATGTCACAGAGTCGTTTCCAAATTTAGGGATCGGTAATTAGAAGAGAAACCTTGTGTTGATATTCGAACATAAATGTGGAATCATGTCAGGAACTGGAAAGGCAGAAAAATCGATTTTGCAGATTTTATTGGTTCTCTTATTGAAAATTACGCATTCAATAAATGGAAACTGAAATTAGTATTTATACATAATCAGCTAATGCGAGTGATTTATTGTTCAGAATGGCGGTAGTATGTGGCCATGAAGTATATGGTTAAAAAATTCCTTTCACACTTTTAGTAGCCTTCCCTATTAAATAATATGTTACTAATGGCGAGGTATCTATAAGCTTTACAGTATGTCTACAGGAATCACTTCTCAATCATCTAAATTGGTCAAGAATTAGCCACAGTAACAAATAACCAATAACCAGTCAAACTAATATTGTTCAACACCCTCTCTTCTAGTCATCGCCATCATAAAGTCGTCATTCCTAAGACTATAGTTAGACACGCACCTCCACTCCTTCCTATCCTGAGTTAATCTTCGCATTTCCTTAAAACTAGAACAACCCACATCCTTAACTATTTCCGAACAATAATTTATTCTAGGTCTATCTCTCTAATATGTCTCTGACTAGACCTTCATGCCTGAGAAGGTGCCCTATCAACCTATCTCGCCTATTTCTTATTGACTTCCATAGAGTCCTCTGTTGTTCTATTCTTTCTAATACCTCTTCATTTCTAACCTTCTCTATCCACGGCATCCTCATCATTCACCGGCAACACCACATTTCATACATACATCTTTAACAATCTTTTTCAAATTTCTAAATTAATCTTTCGCGAGCATAGAAGTGACTTCTTTTTATTGATGGCGACTCGACCCTATGCTATTCTCTGCTTTAAATCCCTACTACTCCTTCCGTTTTGACTTATCTGACTTCCCAAATACTTAAAATTAGCCGCTTCTTCTAATTTTTCGTCCCCTACCTTTATATTCCCTCTTTCCCTACTTTTACTTCCCTTGCATTCCAGTATTTTTGTTTTACTTTCATTTATTTTCATACAGTACTGTTTTGTCAGTCCTCTAGTCAATTCTGCAATTATCTCGCATGGCTCATCTCGAAGGATAAATTTGAATTAGAATGAATGAACTTTTTAGTAGGTGAGTACATGAAAACCGCGTTTGCTTAACAGGGCTGAAATGGGAACAGCCAGCTACATGGGTACAAATTCATACCTACGGGATATCGTCAATGGGGAAAAGAAACACTACCTGCCAACATATTAATGTAGATAACAAAAAGCTCTAAACTGACGTCTGCAACGCAAGTATAAATCCGATATGAAATTTGGGCATATTTTTTTAATGTTTGCTGAACAAGCATAACGGATCAATGACTTTACTACCAGAAATAAACAATAGGTGCAATAAGGCTACGTTGAATTATACAAAATACATGCAAAGAGCAGCCAAATTTATGGCCATAAGTAGAGTGACAGTAAATTTTAGATAGACACGCTAGAACATGTAATACTTGGAGTTCTACAGAGATCTGTTGAGGGCTTAGAGTATCCTCAATTCGATAAAATTCATTTTGGGTATACGTTGAACTCTATTTATTTGAATTTTTCGTAACGCTATTAAAGTGAACGCAATCGATAAAAAGGCGAATTTTTGCTGGTAATAAAAAAAGCGGAATCCCTTAAATCGACGAAAAAGTGAAACGCATGCATCGGTGGTGCGGTTCAATTTACCAGATTGACCATAAATCACAGCACTTATATTAACTTCGTTTTCGACAGGAATTACTTTCATCTCCGTTGCTCCTTGCCTCTCTTTGTTTAGGAGGCTCCGAGATCCCCGTGAGCTATAATTCAAAGCATTAGGGTCGCCTCGTCGGGTAAGTAAGACGTAAAAATATTAAATAACGACCATGTGTCGTCCTACCCTATAACTCGACGCAGGGTGCCCTGTATTTTACTCGTCCTGGAGAATATAACCTTATCCATAATTTTTCTGTTTATTCAGGAGAAAAATGAAACCCTTCTTCCTCAACGAATTTCGGCATTGTGAAACAACGCCATATGGGGGAACTTCCCAAAAACATTATCCAAAAATTTGTAGTGCGTTATTTATTTTTTTCCTAAAACCATTACGAGCCCGAGAATAAAATATAGCTACATTAAATATAAAACCTGAAGATAAAACTAATTGTAATTTTTCATTTTAGGGGAATCACTATTGACATCGAAATTATCGATTATCTTCAATACATGGCAGAATTTCCAAAGAAAAGAGAAGAAAAAAGAAAAGGGTTCCACATAGCTCCAGTTTTAGTTCTTTCCCATCGATTTCTTTTTACTTGACTGCAAAATACACAGCAGAGCTTCTGTACAACTTGCTAAAGTTAATGTTCAAGTTTTGTAGAGAATGATCTCCGCTAAGTTGCGAAAAAGAAAATTGAAACGCCAATTTGCTGTAACTTTAGCAAATTGCCCAAGAAAAATAATATGACAATAATGTATCTCCAGAGATCTAACTATATATTTTCATAAATTTTAAATTGCCTGTCTCGTCGTAATATTCATGAGGTTACTGGTTGTCTTCCAAGAGAATTATGAAACTATCAACTTCAACGTGAAAGATGAAGAAGTTCATAAGTGACATTTCAAGTTTGAGCTTTGTGTACGTGGCAATTTTAAATCTTAGTAGTGTCAAACGCATCAATTTTGATAAAAAAAATGTGTATTCTACTATCTCCTACAGGAAAAGCAGTATTCCATTTACCAGATTTTTATTTTGTCGGAGAAATAAAACGTTATTCATTGTAGCACACTCGTACTCCCATGATCAATTGTGTTAACACAGAATTCACCTGGCCCTTTCTATTCACTGCAAATATTGTACCAAATCCATAGATACGTCTACGATCTAAATCACCTTCTCGACCATAAAGGTCTAGTTAGAGACATATTAGAGGCAGAAACAGGAGTTAAGAGGAGTAGAGATAGACCCAGATTAGATTTCTGCTCGCAAATAGTTAAGGATGTGGGCTGTTCTAGTTTTGGGAAAATGCGTAGTACTCTTTTTTAAATCACTAAATTATTTAGAAAAATAATACAAAACTTAATGGATCGCCATTTTGATAATCTAGAAATGGAATGGTAGATATGTAGGTACCGTTATATCCTCGAAACTTAAAGGGTAATCTAGTAAAATGCCCCAGATCGTTATGCAATTTGCTAATTTATCCACAGCAAACCCAGCTATAACAAGTAACGAAACCAGAAATGTCAGGTTTAAATGAAATGATGTGCAGAACTGAAGTAAGAATCACGTTTGAAACTCAACTCCTCACGTCGAAGAACAATAAAATGACATTTCAAATTCATATAAAGCATTGTTTAAAAAGACAAGCGAACAATCAGCGAAGCTTCTGAAATTATCCTGCAAATCGTTAAGAAATTAAGACGACGAATAGTACCGGTCCCATAATCGAGCCTTAAGGTACGCCATTCACAATAATCTTTAAAAAACTATGTGTTTGCCAATTTAAGGGAAACATACTCAATTTACAATATTAATTTGAAATCATCTT
Organism: Agrilus planipennis; assembly: GCF_000699045.2. Taxonomy (NCBI): domain Eukaryota; kingdom Metazoa; phylum Arthropoda; class Insecta; order Coleoptera; family Buprestidae; genus Agrilus; species Agrilus planipennis. Next base: position 1,358,115 of record NW_020442468.1, read on the forward strand.
TTCGATTTTTTATTTACCCACTACAAACTACCTCAAATTAATGAGGGGAAAAGTTGTTGCTGTTGTCACACCCCCGCCGGGAATCGAACCCGGGACCTTTGGCTTTACGCACCAACGTTCTACCACTAAACTACGAGAGGTGACAACAACAACCACGACCAACCGACCTACAACAGCAACAATTTTTCCCTCATTAATTTGAGATAGTTTGTAGTGGGTAAATAAAAAATCGAAAAAATGATTTTAAATTAATATTGCATATTAATCCACTATTAAGCAACTAACAATGTCATAAGATTTCATATATTTAATATTCAATTTAATTTTAAACTATATTCGTCTTGAGTAATATACCTAGTAGCAAAAAGTATTTACCGTTTCAAATCATTGTATTATGCATTATTTGTAATCAAATCATCTGATATAATCTGACCAACGCGTGTTGGACAAGCATACGTACACAAAATATTTATGTACTCATGTTACGGTAAATCGTCGTCAGTTTATAATTCCATTGTAACGGGCTGATTTACATGTAATAT